>NC_086445.1:597821295-598016295 GCF_028390025.1 Pseudophryne corroboree
AGTTGCCATTATGACATCAGCATGACCTCACACACCCCACCAGACCGACCAAAACTGGTTATTTCTGGTTTGAGGCCCTAGTCTTTTACATGACTGACCTAAGGAAAATGTGATTTCACTTATTATTTAAAACTATAACTTGAGAAAAAATTTATTACTAGCATTTGGCCGCAGTTTTGCTCGCTTAGCGGCATCTAATATTGTGATGTATATTTTATATTGTACACATAGGACCTGATTCAGGTTGGATCGCAATCGCAATAAGCGATCCAACGGCAAAAATTGCTAAGCGGATGCGGCTCATGCGCAGGGCCCTGCATTTTCTGCGGCGCCCCACAAGAAATGCAATTGCCTCTGCCTGTCAATGAGGTAGAGACGGTCTCGGGGCGGGGGAGGGGGCGGCAACGCTCCATTTCCAAGGCAGAGACGGGTTGTTGCGGGGACGAGGCTTCAAACCGGGGGTGGCAACAGAGAAACAGGGGGCGGAGTCGGGCAGCTTCAGCACTAGGAGGAAGTGGTTCTTCTTGATCTTTCCCTATTTTCTCCTCAAAATTTTTGTTCTCCATTATTTTTTGGGAGTTATATGAGACAATGGTGGTCATTCCGAGTTGTTCGCTCGCTAGCTGATTTTAGCAGCATTGCAAACGCTAGGTGGACGCCCTCTGGGAGTGTATGTTAGCTTAGCAGAATAGCGAACGAAAGATTTCGTGTTAAATTACTGAACGCATGCGCGCTGTGTACCATGCGCATTTTCCACCTAATCGCTCCGTTGCGAAAAACAGCAATGAGCGAACAACTCGGAATGACCACCAATATGCGTCACAGGAATGACTGGAATTACTGATGACACAGGACACTACCACTGGTCTGATGCAGCCCAACAGGTTGTTATAATTGTTATACTGCAGCAGTGGACATATAGCAGAAGCGTATATCATCACTGGAATTACTGATGACACAGGACACTACCACTGGTGTGATGCAGCCCAACAAGGTTGTTATAATTGTTATACTGCAGCAGTGGATATATATAGCAGCAGCGTATATCATCACTGGAATTACTGATGACACAGGACACTACCACTGGTCTGATGCAGCCCAACAAGTTGTTATAATTGTTATACTGCAGCAGTGGACATATAGCAGAAGCGTATATCATCACTGGAATTACTGATGACACAGGACACTACCACTGGTGTGATGCAGCCCAACAAGGTTGTTATAATTGTTATACTGCAGCAGTGGATATATATAGCAGCAGCGTATATCATCACTGGAATTACTGATGACACAGGACACTACCACTGGTCTGATGCAGCACAACATGGTGTTATAATTATTATACTGCAGCAGTGGACATATAGCAGCAGCGTATATCGTCACTGGAATT
This sequence comes from Pseudophryne corroboree, assembly GCF_028390025.1. Lineage (NCBI taxonomy): Eukaryota > Metazoa > Chordata > Amphibia > Anura > Myobatrachidae > Pseudophryne > Pseudophryne corroboree. Next base: position 597,822,686 of record NC_086445.1, read on the forward strand.
ACTGATGACACAGGACACTACCACTGGTCTGGTGCAGCACAACACTTTGTTGTTATAATTATTATACTGCAGCAGTGGACATATAGCAGCAGCGTATATCGTCACTGGAATTACTGATGACACAGGACACTACCACTGGTGTGATGCAGCACAACAGGTTGTTGTTATAATTATTATACTGCAGCAGTGGACATATAGCAGCAGCGTATATCGTCACTGGAATTACTGATGACACAGGACACTACCACTGGTGTGATGCAGCACAACATGTTGTTGTTATAATTATATTACTGCAGCAGTGGACATATAGCAGCAGCGTATATCATCACTGGAATGACTGATGAGACAGGACACTACCACTGGTCTGCACAACACAGCACCACTTTATACAGCTACACTGGATATATGGCAGCAGAGAACACCAACACTGTGAATGGCTGGACTGATGCAGCACAATACACTGACTACACTGGACTGGTCTGCACAACACAGCACCACTTATACAGCTACACTGGATATATGGCAGCAGAGAACACCAACACTGTGACTGCCTGGACTGATGCAGCACAATACACTGAGAGATTACACTGGACTGGACAACACTTGCCACCCCACTTTCCCGCCCCAACACACAGACACTGAACACTGAGGACACGTCCTCTCTATACACTCTCCGAGACTGGAGTGAAAATGGCCGCGACGCGCGGCTCCTTATATGGTATACAAATCCTGCGAGAATCCAACAGCGGGATGATGACGTTTTGCCGCGTTCGGGTTTCCGAGTCATGCAGGAAAAACCGAGCCTGGCTCAGGGCGGACTCGGAAGGCAAAGTCCGGTAGGGTTCGGTTCTCTCATCTCTAGTATAATAGTAAGAGTGTGATTTCATGATGTCATCTTATGAACAGGGCAAACTACAAGGCATATGATGACATGTGTTCATAGTTCTTGCCAGCTCTTGATGCCACAATTTATATTTTCACTGCACGTCGCCACTCTCCTTGCAGGCGGTAAAGAGACTCTGCAGGGCAATTGCCCACTCTCTCTTCTCTGTTGACCATTTGCATGTCGACCCTATCAATCTTTTGATCCTGTTGACCTATTGACTATCAATCATCTGGTGTCTTCATATTGACTGTCACTAATTTAATTACAAATCAAGCATTGAGAGAAATATGTGTGTGTGTGTGTGTGTGTGTGTGTGTGTGTGTGTGTGTGTGTGTGTGTGTGTGTGTGTGTGTGTGTGTGTGTGTAATAATAATAAATAAATAAATAATATATTAATTAATTGCATTAACAGTTTCTTATATAGCACAGCAAATTCTGTTGCACTTTACAATTGTACTAGCACTTTTCTACAATTGATTCAATTTGATAATGGAGAAAAAAAAATAATTCAATTTTGTTTGATATTGTTCTTGATACGTGGCTACAAATGAGTTGAGATCTCCTACGGACATAAGCCTACACCCAGAGTGTATATAAGCATGTGTAGGACAAACAAACCATATTCAGACCCTGAATTATTATTATTGCTATGTGTATTTTATTAGTGATACCATAGCATAGTGTTTTTTACCAAGAATCATTGATGTTGGGTAGTGATGTTCCGGATGTTCCATCACGCACAGACTGTAAGAAAACCTCTGCATTAGGTATATTACGTGTAATGCATACTTGCCTACTCTCCCTCATTCTGCAGGAGACTCCCTGAAATAGAAGCAATCTCCCTCACTCCCTGAATAGCAGTGGAGCACGCGGGCGGGGGGGAGAGGGGGGGGGGTTTCAGAGTACCTGGAAACCCCCCTTGACAGACCAAGACTTTTTTTTAAATTCTTCTCTGAGATGGAGACAGCTCTGTCTCCGTCTCTATTGTGACAGCAGTAGCTGCGCTCGGGACATCTCTCTGTGCTTTGCAAAGCACAGGAGATAGCATGGGAGAGCTGCAGGCGGCATTGAGTTAGACGGCCGAGAGGAGCAGGATACAGAAACTCCGCAGCGGTGGCAAGTGGCTGGCAGTGAGAGGGACGTCCAGAGATGCAGGCAGGCGTGCGGGGGGTGGCGGCCATACCGCGCTGAACTGGACTCCGGAGCGGCAGGCAAACGACTACACTAAACCATGCAGCTGTAGTGTGTGTATCAGCCAGAGGAGCGCATCTAGCAGCTTCAAGTGCTGAAGATCTATTGCATGTACAGTATGTATATTTGTTTGTGTGTGTGTGTGCATGTATGTGTGTGTATATACACTGCTCAAAAAAATAAAGGGAACACTAAAATAACATATCCTAGATCTGAATGAATGAAATATTCTTATTAAATACTTTGTTCTTTACATAGTTGAATGTGCTGACAACAAAATCACACAAAAATTATCAATGGAAATCAAATTTATTAACCCATGGATGTCTAGATTTGGAGTCACACTCAAAATTATAGTGGAAAAACACACTACAGGCTGATCCAACTTTGATGTAATGTGCTTAAAACTAGAGATGAGCGGATTCGGTTTTACTCGGTTTTACTCGGTTCTCAAAACCGAATCTTATTGGCTATCCAAAACACATGACATCCGTGAGCCAATAAGATGTCGTTTTGAGAACCGAGTAAAACCGAGTAAAACCGAATCCGCTCATCTCTACTTAAAACAAGTCAAAATGAGGCTCAGTAGTGTGTGTGTGGCCTCCATGTGCCTGTATGACCTCCCTACAACGCCTAGGCATGCTCCTGATGAGGTGGCGGATGGTCTCCTGAGTGATCTCCTCCCAGACCTGGACTAAAGCATCCGCCAACTCCTGGACAGTCTGTGGTGCAACATGGCATTGGTGGATGGAGCGAGACATAGTAACATAGTAACATAGTAACATAGTATCTGAGGTTGAAAAAAGACAATTGTCCATCGAGTTCAACCTATTTGTGGTCTCCTATGCATGATGATTTGACTAAAATTTCTGACTGATGCTGCTGTCAGCCGTTGCATTTTATCCCTATTTATAGTAACTATAATGCATGACTATGCACCATACCCCTGGATATCCTTATCCATTAGGAATTTATCTAACCCATTCTTAAAGGTGTTGACAGATTCCGCCATTACAACTCCCTCGGGCAGGGAATTCCAAACCGTGAAAAAGCCTTTACGCCGTATTGTGCGGAATCTCCTCTCCTCTAACCTGAGCGAGTGTCCACAAGTCCTCTGTGTTGATCTAACCAAAAACAGGTCCCGCGCAAGCTCTGTGTATTGTCCCCTTATATATTTGTAGATCTTGATCATATCCCCTCTTAGTCTCCGCTTTTCCAATGTAAACATGCCTAGTCTTTCAAGCCTTTCCTTGTATCCCATCGTCTCCATGCCCTTAATTAGTTTGGTCACCCTCCTCTGTACCTTTTCAAGCTCCAGGATATCCTTTTTGTAGTACGGTGCCCAGAATTGTACACAGTATTCAAGGTGTGGCCTCACTAGTGATTTATATAACGGGAGTATAATACTCTCGTCCCTAGCATCAATACCCCCGTTTTATGCATGCTAATATCTTATTAGCCTTCTTTGCTGCAGTCCTACTTTGGGTACTACTGCTTAGCTTGCTATCTATGAGGACACCCAAGTCCTTCTCCAGTACAGAATCCCCTAATTTTACCCCATTTAGTAGGTAGGTGTAATTTTTGTTCTTGTTACCACAGTGCATTACCTTACACTTGGCTGCCCATGCTTCTAATTTAACTAAGTCGTTCTGAAGAGACTCGGCATCCTCCTCTGTATTTATAGCCTTACACAATTTGGTATCATCTGCAAAAATTGACACCATGCTCTCTAGACCTTCTGTTAGGTCGTTAATGAAAATATTGAACAATAGCGGTCCTAATACTGAGCCTTGCGGCACACCACTTAGCACTTCGGTCCAAGTTGAAAAAGATTCATTAACCACAACGCGCTGCTCCCTATTATCTAACCAGTTTTTGACCCAAGTGCATATTGTGCTTCCTAGCCCTGATTCTTGTAGCTTGTAGATAAGTCTCATGTGTGGTACAGTATCGAACGCTCTGGCAAAGTCTAAAAAGATTACATCCACGTCTTTACCCTGATCTAGGTTTGCGCTTACTGTTTCATAAAAGCCAAGTAAATTGGTTTGACAGGATCTGTCCTTCATAAACCCATGTTGATTCCTTTTAATGACCTTATTGACTTCAAGGAACTTCTGAATACTATCTCTTAGAATACCTTCCAATACTTTCCCCACTATAGATGTAAGACTAACTGGTCTATAATTACCTGGTTCAGCTTTACTTCCCTTTTTGAATATAGGCACCACTTCCGCTATACGCCAGTCTTTGGGAACCATACCTGATATAACTGAATCCTTAAAGATCAAAGATAGCGGTTTTGCCAGTTCAGAGTGAAGCTCCATTAGAACCCTTGGGTGAATACCATCGGGCCCTGGTGATTTATTAATCTTTAAATGTTTTAATCGGTCACAGACTACTTCCTCGCTTAAATAAGTACCTATCAGTGGGATATTCTCATTATTGAGTGTTATGATTCTGATACTCAGGTCAGGGGTGATCTTATACGGTAATACCTGAATACCAGAACGTAATGCTGGGAAAGGGGAATGGAAAGGGAATAGCCCCTGGCACCCTATCTCCGTTGTCTCGCCCGTGCTGTCAGTACACTCTTGCGAGACTATGGTTGCTTGGGCCCATGGCAGCCGCGTTTGAAGGGCAGATTACGCCCCCTCAGGTCTTAATGAGAGACAAAGAGTGAACCGAGACAGGGTGATAACAAGGGGCCCTCTAACTGAACAACAAAGCCAGGGGCTACTAACAAAGCTGAAACTAAAGTATGCGCGGATTTCCGCCAGGGAAAAGAACAACAAAGGAAATGCTGTCCACACGCCAACACAATACTTTTGTGTATCGGCGGTGACAGCATAAGCAGAACCCTCTGCAAAACACCAGTGACAGATATAACCAAGGAATACAGCGGCCTAGGCCGACGGACGCGGCAGAGCCGCTACTCACGGAACCGGTACAAATACTGGCAAACGGACAGGAACCCCCAACGCTGCCGACACAGACTCTCAGAACTGGAGGACAGGCAGAATCCCAAACGACAGACCGGTGGACACCAAGAAGCCAGAAACTCGACCAGGCATAGGCAAAGCCACAGGACTTCTGGACAGGAACGCTTCACGGCAAGACACGGGATCAGACACAGGAATCGACACAGGGACTGACACAGGAATCGACACAGGAAGCAGCTAAACAGACACTGCTAGACTGGAGCTCAGGAACTGGCAGGAACAAGCTCAGAACTCAAGCAGACTGGAAACTTAGAAATATCACCAGCGTCTGTGAATTGCACTCAGCCAGCATATAACAGAGAGGCCTAATTAATAATGTCATGCAGCTGCCCTGTTGCGTGACTCCAAACTGACAAGATATGGAGGAGAAGAAATCCCCAGTGGTATGCTGTTCCCACTCTCCCGGCGCTGTTCAATATATTGTTAGTGTAGAAAAGTTTTTTATGTTATTTATTTCATGTAAGTAAACAGCAGCGTCTGTTTTGAGACTTGGTTAGGGTCTCTAGCATAAACGAAGTAATATAGATTTGGAAAACATCGCGCTATTGATAGAATAAAATATAATAATATTAATTTTTGTGATATTATTTATCAGGCTGTAAAAGTTGTCAGAAATGAGGTCGGGAGACTTTATATGAAATAAAAAATATATATACACCTTTTATTTTATACCAAATACTACACCATAAACATAAAACATATATATAAAAAAGGATTTTTTTCCTTCTATGCAAGCATCAGATATTTAATAGTCATAGCATAATTCGGGACCTATAAATGAATTAAACTATAATAACAACTCAAATGAGTGTATTATAAAATAGCTACCACGTGTCCTTTATAAGACAATATGTGTCAGATTGTATTTCTTTGCAAGATCCACACGGTTTTAATAGATGGCTCTATATGCCGGCGTCCCGGCTGTAGTGATTAGTTCAGAATAAATTGAAGGTAAGATAGTTACCGCCTGTGGCTGTCAAGGTTATACCTTATAGCGTCCTTCCTTTCCCGGTGGTGAGGCTATCACCGCCCCGGGCGTGTTGTAACGGGTGTCCGTGATAGAATAGGAGACGGGTTACTCACAGGTGGTTCCTGCCGAAGCTGCGTGCCGTCTTTCCTCTCCCGGTGGTGAGGCCGTCACCGCTCCGGGTTGCTGCTCCAATGTGCTCACGAATGCAGCCTGTAAGTCTCCCGCTGTTAGTGTGTTACAGCGTGGGATGTTCGGTGGACAAATTGCCGGACAAATTACCAAGCAGGGCGGAGGGTAATCTGGAAGGTGCTTGTTGGCATTAAGCGGCTGTAGTAGCTCTGTATAAGCTGTCAGGAGCCAAATCCGTTTCTCCCGGTGGATCGAGACACTGCTGGATATCCAATATACGTCAACGCGTTTCGTCCCACAATGCACTGGGACTTCCTCAGGACTTGACAGCCACAGGCGGTAACTATCTTACCTTCAATTTATTCTGAACTAATCACTACAGCCGGGACGCCGGCATATAGAGCCATCTATTAAAACCGTGTGGATCTTGCAAAGAAATACAATCTGACACATATTGTCTTATAAAGGACACGTGGTAGCTATTTTATAATACACTCATTTGAGTTGTTATTATAGTTTAATTCATTTAGAGGTCCCGAATTATGCTATGACTATTAAATATCTGATGCTTGCATAGAAGGAAAAAAATCCTTTTTTATATATATGTTTTATGTTTATGGTGTAGTATTTGGTATAAAATAAAAGGTGTATATATATTTTTTATTTCATATAAAGTCTCCCGACCTCATTTCTGACAACTTTTACAGCCTGATAAATAATATCACAAAAATTAATATTATTATATTTTATTCTATCAATAGCGCGATGTTTTCCAAATCTATATTACTCCAAACTGACAAGATGCAATTAACAGCCAGGTGAGGCTGAACACATGGGAACAGATTGCAATTACACAGACTGACCACTGACAGCAAACCTATAAACATAAAATAGGAATGAACCACTACCTGTGGTTCATAACAGTATCCTCTCCTTAAGGGAGAGCTCCAAGCACCCCATGACACCAACGGGGAACATAAACAGAAGTATAACATAAAATACCTAACCGACATGCAAAACAGGAATGAGCCACAGCCGTGGCTCATAACAATTGAGATTGTGTGTCAGTCCCTGAAATGGGTCCTCTCTAGTGAATACTGTTGAAAAAAACTCATTTAGTGTGTCCGCTATGTCATTATCATTTTTGCTTAAGACTCCCAACTTGTCTTTTAAAGGGCCTATACTCTCCTTCTTTAATCTCTTGCTATTAATGTCCCAGATGTGCTCAATTGGATTCAGGTCTGGGGAACGGGCGGGCCAGTCCATAGCATCAATGTCTTCGTCTTGCAGGAACTCCTGACACACTCCAGCTACATGAGGTCTACCATTGTCTTGCATTAGGAGGAACCCAGGGCCAACTGCACCAGCATATGGTCTCACAAGGGGTCTGAGGATCTAATCTCGGTACCTAATGGCAGTCAGGCTACCTCTGGCGAGCACATGGAGGGCTGTGCGGCCCTCCAAAGAAATGCCACCCTACACCATTACTGACCCACTGCCAAACCGGTCATGCTGGAGGATGTTGCAGGCAGCAAGTGTCTCAGGTAGTGCAGCTCATCTAGGATGGCACATCAATGCAAGCTGTGGCAAGAAGGTTTGCTGTGTCTGTCAGCGTATTGTCCAGAGCATGGAGGCGCTACCAGGAGACAGGCCAGTATATCAGGAGACGTGGAGGAGGCCGTAGGAGGGCAACAACCCAGCAGCAGGACCGCTACCTCCGCCTTTGTGCAAGGAGGAACAGGAGGAGAACTGCCAGAGCCCTGCAAAATGACCTCCAGCAAGCCACAAATGTGCATGTGTCTACTCAAACAATCAGAAACAGACTCCATGGGGTTTATTTACTAATATTCGTGTTTTTGCCATTTTGAAGGGTGTTTGATCTCGAATGGTATCGGGTGCATTTTACTGCAACTTTTTTAATCCTGATACGGTCATTCACTAAGCTGCCGAGTTTTGCACATTCGTTTTTTCCGATGTCGATGTGATTCGTAATATCAGGCAGTGTTTTACGGGAGTGATGAGTAAAACACTGCCTGACAAAACACAAGGAATCCCGGCCGGATCCGTGAGATCCGTGCAGGGCTTCATTGTGTACCTTAAAAAGTTCATTAAAGTCTTAAAAAAGTTAGAAAAAATTGCGTGGGGTCCCCCCTCCTAAGCACAACTAGCCTCGGGCTCTTTGAGCGGGTCCTGGTTGACAAAATATGATGGGGGAAATGACAGGGGTTCCCCCATATTTCAACAACCAGCACCAGGCTCTGCGCCAGGTCCTGGTTCCAAAAATACGGCGGACAAAAAGAGTAGGGGTCCCCCGTATTTCTGAAACCAGCACCGGGCTCCACTAGCCAGGTACATAATGCCACAGCCGGGGGACAATTTTATAGTGGTCCCTGCGGCCCTGGCATTACATACCCAACTAGTCACCCCTGGCCGGGGTACTCTGGAGGAGTGGGAACCCCTTAAATCAAGGTGTCCCCCCCTCCAGCCACCCAAGGGCCAGGGGTGAAGCCCGAGGCTGTCCCCCCCATCCAAGGGCGGCGGATGGGGGGCTGATAGCCTTGTTTACAAAATGTGAATATTGTTTTTAGTAGCGGTACTACAAGTCCCAGCAAGCCTCCCCCACAAGCTGGTACTTGGAGAACCACAAGTACCAGCATGCGGTGGAAAACCGGGCCCGCTGGTACCTGTAGTACTACTACTAAAAAAATACCCCAATAAAAACAGGACACACACACCGTGACAGTACAACTTTATTACATATACATGCACACCAACATACACACATACTTACCTATGTTCCCACGAGGCTCGGTCCTCTTCTCCATGTAGAATCCTAGGGGTACCTGTGAAAAAAATTACTCACATAATCCAGTGTACCTTCTGTTCTTTGTATAATCCACGTACTTGGCAAAATAATAAAACGGAAACCCGACCACGCACTGAAAGGGGCCCCATGTTTACACATGGGACCCCTTTCCCCGACTGCCAGGACCCCCCCTGACTCGTGTCAAAGAGGGTCCCTTCAGCCAATCAGGGAGGGCCACGTTGTGGCACTCTCCTGATTGGCTGTGTGCTGATGTAGTGTCTGTCAGGCTGCACACGGCACAGATACAATGTTGCGCCTATGCGCTCCATTGTAGCCAATGGTGGGAACTTTGCGGTTAGCGGTTGACCGAATCAACTGTATCACTGTACAAGCAGCAGCAGCCGGCAGCCTGGATCGCGGAACTTCTGTCACCCACTCCAGCCCCACCTCCTCCCGTCCTGTGACAGCGCTGTGTGACGCTAGTAAGGGGAGGTTGACCGAATCAATTGTATCACTTGTCAAAGTCGAAAAATATCTTGATTCACATGCCTTGTACTAACCCCATGCACATACCCGCTGCACGTGCACCCAGTCTGCGGTGCGTGTGCATATCCGCAAATTGCGTAAGATCGCTCCGGCGATCACGCGCGTGTTATGTGCATTTACGGTAGAGTTTGTGAGCGTGTAGCGGGCGACTTGATCGTAACATATTTAACCTATATAGTGTGTTTTGTAGATAATATTTCCCTTAACAATGTCAGTAAAAAGGCTTAGTTTAAATGGTTTGTGGACATGGGGATTCCTCTTTGCATGATATGAAGGGTCAGACAAAGGTTGAAAGGTGGTGTTTAGTATCCAGTGTAGAGTATTTTAATAGTAACATTTCAGTGTTGGTTAGGAAGAGATTGTTCGCTGCTGCGTATAGTTATGCACAAAAGTATGTTTGGAACATTAAATGTATTTGCAGTTTATTACACATGCGGGGGAAATCCAGAGGATACCTCCCACCTGGGCAGTTGGAGAAGGACACAGCCCACCTGTTTAAACCCACCTATGACCTTTACTATAATGTGGAGACACATTCCTGTGTCCAATGAACAATGAGATTGTAGGGACCATTGTATTGTGAATGTATGCTGTATATATAAGGACCACCATTGCTGGGGCAGTCACTCACTCTCTGCAAGGTTTTCACACTGAAGGCTGGAGGCTGGTTCCAGAAGCGCTTGCGAATCATTCCCATGTGTGTAAGTTCACTGTAGCCATTTATTCCCTTTGTGTATGCCATTCATTCTCTCTCTGTGTGCTTGTATTTGCGATCGCATTGCTAATGTTTATATCTTGTTTCATGTTATTCTGTTTAGATATTAATGTTAGGTTTGTAGTGTATAAGCTGTAACTGTTTTTCCCCTTTTACATACTAAAATCTTCTAAGAAGGTGTTGGAACCTTACCAAGTTTTGTGTATTTCACCATTTATCACTAAGGGTTTCTGAGCATCTCAATCGCTCAAACAGCTTGCTTAATTACAAGGTTAACCAGTGTTACATCATTGCAGTATCTCAGTACTAAGGTTTACAGTATAAGCATATTCTGTGTTTAAGGTTTAAAAGGTTATTGACTGTGTGTGCGCTCGCTGTGTGTATTCCGTACACCCAGCGCAGCGTGTATACATTACTTGCGTACCACGTGCAAAGTCTTTGTACGCAAATAGCGTACAAAGTGCGTAGCACGTGCACATGGTTTAGCGGCCATTACGGCTCCACGGTATTAGTATATAGCTTATGTTCGAAGGTAAATATCTGACTTTAGCAATTGGCGGCTCGTCCAGTCCACCTCATATCCGCAGTCAAGCGAAACCAGACAGACTTTATCCGTCAGCAAAGGGCGGAAAGGTAGTATCCCCTGTATCCGTGTTTGTGGTTGGGGATACGGTAGTGCTGATCAGATAAGCGTCTGCTTCGCTTGGTTTGCAGGGATGCTGGTGGAATCCGGTTCCAGAAGGTAAGAACGTAAAGCTTTGTTTTTGTTTTAATCTGCTTAATTTCTGTTTGGTGCCAACTGCGCACGCAAGACACGTAACACACGTACACACCTGTACTCTGCATATCTGATCATATTGTTGCAAAACAAGGTTCAAATGAGTCATATTGTGTTTGATTCAGATTGGATTGCTTATCTGTTTAAGTAGGTTTAAAAGTATTTTTTTTTTTTTTAAGTTTGCATAGCTTGATAGTTTTATTTTTAACCCAGGCCTAAAATAACTTCAGGGGCTTGCATGGTAATTTTTTTTGTGACAAAAGAAGCCGCATGGTCTGTCCTCCATTTTGTGTAACCCTCATGGATGTGGAAGGGGGAGGAGCAATGGCCATTTTGGGGAAAGTCTTTTTTTTTTCAAAATAGCTGATTTTCAGTCTACTCAGGAATAATCAGCCGTCCTTTGTCAAAAAGAAATCACCATTTATGAGTCTCCAATGCATTTATTTAACCCATGTCATAATCAATTATAAATAGTTCATATGGGGCTTAATGAAAGTTAATAATAAAATGAATATTTGATTTAGGAACGACACACACAGATAAACAAAGTTTTTTTTTCTTCCTCTCCTTACCTCTGTGATTCAGTTAAACTCTGCTTGTTGTAGGATAGCCATTGAAATGCAAAATAACCTGTGTAACTGTTTTTTTTTTCCTAGCAGTGAAAAAATCACCTTCACAGTCTTACAATCCTGAGCACTCATGTTTTGTTTTTGTTATAAATTACCTTTGCTTCAGTTTGTGGAACTACAGGTCACAGCTAGCTCCTGCATAGTTGTCTCCCAGTGCCTTTGCTCCTGCACTCAGCAACTGACTTCACAGGTGTCTGGATTCTGTAATTACAGCTCGTTACCTGGAAACTACTATTCAGCTTGTCAGCCTGCTCAGTCTGCACTGCAGCTGCATGTTATATCAATTACTGGGGGCCTGTCTGGTGCTCACAACTGATTGGTCCAGCCTGTTCTTTTAAGCCTCTCAATCCCAAGAGGCTTTGCCAGTTATAACTACTCCATGTGGTGTTCTGCTTCCTGGTTCCTCTCTGGTCTTAGTTCATCTGTCCAGTGGGTATTGCCTTGTTCCAGTATTGAATTCCAGCTTCAACATCTTGCTGACGACTTTAGTCTGCCGACTGCCGCTACCTCCTGTGTCACCCCTGGAGTGCCTGCTGCTGTTCCATCTCCACGGCCCCAGCGTACCATCTGGCCGTGTGCACCCTGCCACCTTCTCCAGTTCCTGTTTGTTCCTGTGTATCCCTTCGGTTGGTCATATACAACACCTCTACCATAACTCCAGTCCAGTTCAGGTATCAAGTGACCCAGACAGGGGGCCGCAACCTGCACGTCGGAAGCCGCGAAGCCCATATCCCCTTGCGGGGTTCCCTGGTGAAAACCTTCCGGCGTGTTAGACTCTGCGCCTCTGTTCTGGGTAACGTCAACCACTTGGTACCTGATCCCGAATTCCGGATTCTGCACCAGTTCCTGACATTATAACTGGCCATCACTTCCTGGGCATGGACCCGTCACAGCAAAATCCGGCTCAAATCTTGGCTGGTCAAATACAAAATTTGACGCAGCAACTGCAAGATCTAAAGCTCCGAGTTTCCACCCAGGAAGAAACTAGCAGGTCATTGGTTGTAACCAGAGCTCCTGGGCCTGAACCAAAGCTGCATCTTCCAGATCGGTTTACAGGTGACCGGAAACAGTTCCAGAATTTCCGTGATAGCTGCAAGCTATATTTCAGACTCCGGCCATTATCGTCTGGTTCTGAGGCTCAGCGAGTAGGTATCATCATCTCCCTCCTGCAGGGGGAACCCCAGTCCTGGGCGTTTGGATTAAAAACGGAGAATCCCGCCTTGCACACAGTGGATGCCTTTTTTAGTGCCCTAGGAATTCTTTATGATGACCCGGACCGAGCAGCTTCTGCAGAGGCTCACTTACGAGCCCTGAGACAAGGGAAAAACACGGCCGAGGTATACTGCACTGAGTTTCGCCGATGGGCAGGTGATAGTGGTTGGAATGACCCAGCCCTCCGAAGTCAGTTCCGCTTAGGCCTCACTGAGCAAATTAAAGATTACCTTGTCCAGTATCCTACTCCTGAAACCCTGGACAAGCTCATGCAGTTAGCAATTCGAGTAGATCGTCGGATCAGGGAACGGAGGATGGAGAAAGGTGGAGGGTCACCATCTCCCTCAGCAGTAGCCTTGGAAGAAGCCGAAGATTCCAGTGAACCCATGCAGATTGGGGCCTTTCGTCTTTCTGCTCAGGAAAAATCTCGTAGACGATCGGTGGGCCTATGCTTATATTGTGGAGCAAAGGGTCATTTTGCTAATGTTTGCACCCTGTAGTCGGGAAAAGACAAGACCCAGGGGTAAAAGGGGAGTTACTCCTGGGTCTGGCTGGAATCTCTCCAAAAAATTCAGTCTTGCTACCAGTTCAAATTAGTCTACCTACTCAGCAAGTTGCAGTCAAGGCTTTTGTTGATTGTGGTGCAGCTGCCAACTTTATGGATATCTCTTTCGCCCGGTCCTGGAACATTCCTATACTAAAGATGAAGCCTTCTGTGACTATTTGTGGCCTTGACGGTAACCCCCTCCTCAGTGGGCAAGTGTCTCAGCAAACTCCTCCTGTTCATTTAACTACTGGTCTTCTGCATTCGGAGAAGATTATTTTCCTCCTTGTCAATTGCCCCATGGCCTCCATAGTCCTAGGGCTTCCATGGTTGAAATCCCATAATCCATCCATCTGCTGGAAGACAGGAGAACTCTTACAGTGGGGAACAGAATGTACAGGAAGATGTCTGTCCTTGCCAGTGCGATGCTCTCAAGTTATACCAGAGGGGCAACCGACTCCATATCATTCATTTGCGGATGTCTTCTCCAAGAAAGAGACTGATACTCTTCCCCCCCATCGACCTTACGACTGTGCCATCAGTCTGGTATCCGAAGATAAATTACCTAAGGGTAGATTATATGCTCTTTCTTTGCCAGAAACTAAAGCCATGGAAGACTATATTCAGGAGAACCTAAGCAAAGGGTTTATTTGTCCCTCAAAATCACCAGTAGGAGCAGGATTCTTCTTTGTGGCAAAAAAGGACGGCTCCTTACGTCCATGCATTGATTATAGAGGACTCAACAAAATCACGGTTAAGAATTCTTATCCTTTGCCTTTGATTTCCGTGTTGTTTGATCAACTCCGGATGGCGGAAATCTTCTCTAAAATTGATCTTCGGGGGGCATATAACCTCATACGAATTAAGGCCGGTGACGAGTGGAAGACGGCCTTCAACACTCATTCTGGGCATTATGAATACCTTGTTATGCCATTTGGATTGTCAAATGCTCCTGCCGTCTTCCAAGATTTTATCAATGATGTGCTCCGAGAATTCCTGGGAAAATTTGTTGTGGTCTACTTGGACGACATCCTGATATATTCACGGTCACTTGAGCAGCATCGAGTCCATGTCCAGATGGTGTTGCAAAAGCTCCGGGAGCACCATCTATACGCCAAGTTAGAAAAATGTGAATTTGAAGTGAAGGAAGTCGCTTTCTTAGAATACGTCATCTCTCCCAAGGGGTTCTCCATGGATCCCAGTAAGCTTCAAGCAATTCAAGATTGGGCACAACCTACTAACCTTAAAGCTATACAACGCTTTCTTGGTTTCGCTAATTATTACAGGAGATTTATTCGTTCATTTTCAGACATTGTTGCACCAATTGTTGCTTTGACCAAGAAAGGTGCGGATCCATCACATTGGTCACCTTCAGCTCTACAAGCTTTTCTCAAGTTAAAAAAAGCCTTTATATCTGCACCTGTTCTTAGTCATCCAAATCCTGACCTGCCTTTTGTTATGGAAGTGGATGCTTCTGAAGTGGGAGTGGGAGCAGTCCTATCACAGAAAGATCCAGTGGATTCTAAACTTCACCCGTGCTCTTTTCTGTCCAGAAAGTTCTCTCCTGCCGAAGCCAACTATGATGTTGGAAATCGTGAACTGCTTGCTATCAAGTGGGCTCTAGAAGAATGGAGGCATTGGTTGGAAGGGGCGAGACACGTGATTACAATCCTCACTGACCATAAAATCTTATCCTATATTGAGTCAGCCAAGAGACTGAATCCAAGACAGGCACGATGGGCATTATTCTTCACTAGATTCAACTATGTGATCTCCTATCGGCCAGGATCGAAGAATCTTAAAGCAGATGCCTTGTCACGAAGCTTCCTTCCAATTCAAAATTCATCCTGCTCTTCTGAACCAATTATTCCTGTTTCCAATATCCATGCTGGTCTTGCTCAAGATTTAGTCTCCCAGATTCAAGCCAAACAGTCTCTTGCACCCATGGAGACTCCCTCAAGACTCCTCTTTGTCCCTAAAGAGTACAGGAAAGCAGTTTTATCTGAATTTCATGTAAAAAGAGTCTCTGGGCATCCAGGGATTTCTAAGACTCTGGATTTATTGTCTCGCTCAGTTTGATGGCCTTCTATGTATCAAGATGTTAGAGAGTTCATTCTTGCTTGTGAGATCTGTGCTCAACATAAAACTCCTCGTAAAGCTCCCATGGGACATCTTACGCCTCTTACGGTTCCCTCAAGACCTTGGTCCCATATTTCTATGGACTTTGTGGTTGATCTTCCCAAGTCATCGGGGTACAATACCATTTGGGTTGTGGTAGACCGGTTCAGTAAGATGGCTCACTTTGTTCCTCTTCGCAAGCTACCCAGTGCCAGGGAATTGGCAACCTTGTTTATCCAACATATCTTTAAATTACATGGATTACCACAGGACATCGTCTCCGACAGAGGAACTCAGTTTATTGCTCAATTCTGGCGAGCTTTCTGTTCAGCCTTGGATATTAATCTTAGTCTGTCCTCTGGTTATCATCCGCAATCCAATGGACAGACTGAGCGAGTGAACCAGTCTCTTGAACAGTATCTCCGTTGTTATGTTTCCAAGTACCATAACGATTGGGTGGACCATCTGGCATTTGCTGAATTTGCATATAATAATTCCAGTCACTCTTCTTCATCCATGTCACCCTTCTTTTGTCTCTCTGGGTTCCATCCTAGGTCTAACGCTTTTGACATCCTGCAGCAACAGACTTCTTCCCTTGATCCTGTAGCTCGTCTGAGGAAAATTTGGAGGAGAGTACGTCTGGCACTAAACCAAGTCTCTGTTCGTTCCAAACAATTTGCTGACAGACGACGAAGACCTTGTACTCTTAAAGTGGGTGACATGGTGTGGCTGTCCACTCGAAATATCAAGTTACGCCAGCCCTCTCAAACATTTGGGCCTAGGTTCATTGGTCCATTCCGGATTATTAGACAGATTAATCCAGTAGCCTTTCGACTCCTTTTACCAAAATCACTTAAGATCAATAACACTTTCCACTGTTCCTTGTTGAAACCAGCATTTGTGTCCCAGAGATTTAGAAGATCTCCTTCCAGAAGGCCTGCCGCTGTGTTAGTTCAAGGTCACAAGGAGTTTGTTGTGGAAAAGATTCTGGATTCCAAGTTCAGGAGGGGTCAAGTTCATTTCCTCGTGCATTGGAAGGGTTACGGTCCGGAAGAGAGAACCTGGGTACCAGAGCGGTTTCTTCATGCACCCAGACTTAAGAGGTCTTTCTTCTGTGAATTTCCGGATAAGCCTGGTTCTAGGGGTTCTTAACCCCTCTTCAAAGGGGGGGGGGGGGTACTGTTACAATCCTGAGCACTCATGTTTTGTTTTTGTTATAAATTACCTTTGCTTCAGTTTGTGGAACTACAGGTCACAGCTAGCTCATGCATAGTTGTCTCCCAGTGCCTTTGCTCCTGCACTCAGCAACTGACTTCACAGGTGTCTGGATTCTGTAATTACAGCTCGTTACCTGGAAACTACTATTCAGCTTGTCAGCCTGCTCAGTCTGCACTGCAGCTGCATGTTATATCAATTACTGGGGGCCTGTCTGGTGCTCACAACTGATTGGTCCAGCCTGTTCTTTTAAGCCTCTCAATCCCAAGAGGCTTTGCCAGTTATAACTACTCCATGTGGTGTTCTGCTTCCTGGTTCCTCTCTGGTCTCAGTTCATCTGTCCAGTGGGTATTGCCTTGTTCCAGTATTGAATTCCAGCTTCAACATCTTGCTGACGACTTTAGTCTGCCGACTGCCGCTACCTCCTGTGTCACCCCTGGAGTGCCTGCTGCTGTTCCATCTCCACGGTCCCAGCGTACCATCTGGCCGTGTGCATCCTGCCACCTTCTCCAGTTCCTGTTAGTTCCTGTGTATCCCTGTGGTTGGTCATATACAACACCTCTACCATAACTCCAGTCCAGTTCAGGTATCAAGTGACCCAGACAGGGGGCCGCGACCTGCACGTCGGAAGCCGCGAAGCCCATATCCCCTTGCGGGGTTCCCTGGTGAAAACCTTCCAGCGTGTTAGACTCCGCGCCTCTGTTCTGGGTAACGTCAACCACTTGGTACCTGATCCCGAATTCCGGATTCTGCACCAGTTCCTGACACACAGACAGTCAAAAGCATATTCATATGCAAATTAGAAGCACTGAATAAGTAAATGAGTCTCAGGAAACCAGTGGATGGTACATAGATATAATATTATAATTATGTGTGTGTTTACATCAATGTATGCTCTGCAAGATGGGTATCATACTATTGGAAGCATTGATTATTAGATTAATTTAGAATTGTATTGTATCTGTGTATTTTCACCTATCTACCTTTCTGTTTGCCATTAGCATTGATAACATGCTGAGAAAATTTGCTGCTATTTTAAAAAGTAAAGAGTAATACTTAAGGGAGTAATTGTAAAAACACGCACGCAGCATAGAAGATACTGTGTGGTGTTCGGTAAGCGATTATAGTGAAATATCGCTTACATTTATAGAAGCGTGTTATTTGTGTTACTGCGGACGTATCCGGCCTGTGTACACGTGTCTCTCACCGAGTGCGAGTCAAGCGTACGCGACGCAAAGGCCTACACACGTGGCGTAAATTACGCAACGTGCATACAGATACGCCCACTGGATACAAATCACACGATAACATTGTTTTAGTAAGGCGATACGGAAGCCTCGAGATAATAGCACAATTTCTTTCAGTTTCCTAAAACTAGTTAAAAAAAAAAAGATCCTTCTCTTGCTGCATCTCCTCTAGGATTAACCTGTGTTACCTGAATGAAAGTAATTTTCTGTACAGAAAAATCAAAGTATATTTGAAGTGAAAGAAGCGTGTGTATGCAAGTGAATTTTTCTTTGGGTGAACCTTGAGAAAAATCGGGATCTCGTAGAAGTACACCCGTGAAGTGAAGCACGTGGTGGCGTGGGAGGCATCTCACGTTAACAGTGAAATAAGGTAAAAGGAGCAAGTAGTGTTACAGCAGACCAGAAGGTCGCTAAAATCAGAAATCCGTTAAAAGTACCTATACGAAGTTCTGAAGACCCTGACTTAAGAAAAGTCAGAGGTAAGTGAGCGCAACACAGAGGGGGGTTGGCGCAAAACCCATATAGGCCCGTGTTGAGAATACACTCCGGCTGAAGGTTTCGCAGCCTAAACAACCAATTCCGCTGGTCGTAAGGCGGATAAGTAATAGTTACTTATACGAAGTGCGACTGTACCGCACGTAATTGTGTGCATTAGTTGGTTACCTTGATACCCATTCAGTTTTTGTGGGTTCATAAACGCTATTTGTACATTCTAACGTGATTTGTGTAGGTTTTTTTTTTATTTTAAGGGAGGTTCGCTGTTCACTCAGGAATTCTTCAAGGGCCAATACTTACTGGGGAGGGTAGCATACTCCCACACGCCCCAGTAAATAGCGGTTCATAGGGGCCCTAGGTTGAGTACAGCAGCGCTAATGCAGTTTCTGGGTGTATTGGTCAACGTGGGCAAGAGGGAGTGAAGGCACTCGTTGAGCTTTCACTATCGCCTTACCTCAGGCAACTTGGTTTTTTGTAGGAATTCGCTAAGAAGGCAATACCTGCAAATAATGGGGGCCAGTTGCTCAAGTAAGGGGCGATCAACCAAGGTTCAGGTTGATTTAGTACCACGACAGTTGGGTCGGCGAGGTATATAATGTGTGAAAAATATGGATCACACACAGAGGTTTTATGCAATGAGTGGGAACGTATGACTGTGAACGATGGAGAACAGTTCTCCAGGGTGGGCAGTTTTGATCCTGAAGTGTTGCAAAATTGAAGGAGAAGGATAGGTCTCATAAAATCCGGAAAGCAACGGAATAGACATTATAATTGTTTACATTTATGGCAACAGGAAAGTGAGATACAAAGGGAATTAACTTACACAGCTTGTTCTCACTTTAGCAGGAAACACATGGCAACTGGAGAAACAATGGCTACAGAGAATGGCATACTGGGATATGATGATAATAATGCACTTAGTAACTGTATTAACGATGATAAGAGTAAATGTAATAAATGTAATAAATGTAATAATGATAGAAGGAAAACTGATAAATGTACAAATTCTAACCCGTGCAAGTTTCACCCCATGTTAAACTTCCCTCAGGATTACAAGCAAGAAAGTGAGCCCAGCACGATGTCGGCACCTTTTCCAGTAGCCATCATACGAGACACCCAGGTGGGCACGGCCCAATCGGTAAAGGCAGTAGTCAAGCCCCCTAACGGAGGGTCAGGTGAGGTCGTGTCCACAGGTAAGTACGGTATTGTATATCATGCACAGACAATTGCACCTCACATTGTAGAGTCAACACAAGATGATGTAGCTGAACTTAATCCTGTCAGGGTGATTGCAGTCCCAAATGGACAGACTGACACTCTGGGAATCACTCCCGCCAGGAGCATTGCAATGCACTGCCCCTGGTCCCGGACAGAATTAAGGACAATTATGTCTGAATTTCCCGATCCCAGGAGCGATCTAGCCGCATGCCAAAGTTTCATTAAAGAACTAGGTAATGCCACTGAACCCACTAACAAAGGTTGGCGAACAGTACTGCAGGCATGTTTGCCCTCTACTATTGACCCCTTGAAATTCATTTCTGATTGTAGGTTAGACGAAGAGAGACCTCTCACCGATGCATACAATCAGGAAAATGTTAAACAGATCAACATTCAATTAGGAGTATATGTCCCAGCTGTTGTTAAGTGGAACAAAATCTTCTCCATAAGACAAAAAGAGGGTGAAATAGCTTCTGATTATTTCAATCGAGCACTGCAAGTAATGGCTAGATACACTGGGATCGCGGACATTGAGGAAAATGTACAGCATAGAAAAGTAGCAGTTTATGTATTAATGGAAGGTTTAACAAAAGTGTTGAGAACAAGGGTACAGACCACTCAACCTAACTGGAGAAGTATCTCGGTGGCTGCATTAAGAAAGTCCGCTGTTGGGCACGATCGGAACATCAGCAAACACAGGGAGTCACAGGGGGGTAAGCTGATGACAATAAGCAAACTACCTCAGTCTAAGCCCCAGACCCCTGTGGGTAAGTCGAATATGATAAGATGTTATAGTTGCCAGAGGGAAGGTCATTATGCACGAAATTGTATGTTTAAAGACACATACCAGGTATATCAACCCCTTAGACAACAACATGACCATAATATCCAAAGAACCAGGGAAGCACAGGTTGATGGTGATGAGCATCCAAGCACCAGAGGAGGCATCAAATCGACCAAAACCCCAGGCCCCTGGCACATGGAGGAAGCCGAGGGTTTGTTATCTTTGTAAAAGGGAAGGGCATTATGCCAGCAACTGTAACAGCCCACAAAAAGTCAGACCCCCTAGACAAGAACACGAGCAAAGTTATGACACACGTAATTATAATCAGGGATCATATATGAAGAATTTTGGGCCGCACCTGTAATTTGCAGCCAGTAAAGTTGATCATTAGCCTTGATAGTAAGCCTGAGGTTACAGTCAATGTAATTGGGAGGTCAGTTCCTTGTAGACACAGGGACGGCCGGGTAAACTTTGTAATTTATCTTTAAATGTTTCCTTCTCATCTCTAACGTTCACCAACGGAACTCAAACGTCACATGACTACTTAGCTTTCCAGAGGTCTACCCAAGCCCAGTATATCTTACCAGCATCGTTGAGTTTGGCCAGACGCAAAGGCTGGAGAGTGGAGATACTGGTGGGGAGACTGTGCAGAGATACCGGTGGACATGTTGATGCGACAGCCTGTTGATGAATCTGACAATGTTTTTCTTTTCTATTTGTTCTCTCTCTCTTTTTGTTCTTTCATGTTGTACGGATAGTATGTCACACCTCAGTTAGACAAATGGTAATGCAAGATTTATGCTCCTTACAGAAAGATCGCTGATTTGGAAAGAATATTGTATCACCGGAGTGTTCGTTTTGGGAAGACTGAGAGACAGCACCTTTGAGATGACAGCCAAGCAAGAAGAACAACAAGACTAGAGGACAAATTATCGTAACAAGTTTCTTTCCCCTTCAATTATTTTCTGTACCCCCATTACAACTTTCCCTTTCTCCTCCTGTAAGATGGACTCGCCTCAAGAGACTGCAGTACGTGTTTTCCTGTTGACCCTGTTGTTGACCAGAGCAGTCTGTTTCGGTGAGAGTACCAGTGAGGTCGAGAAAGGATCTGGAATGGGTTCTGATGATCAGGATGGATTCGTAGAATTCCAAGAGCAACACAATCACCGAGCAAAGGCGAGTATCAGAAAACGATCTGGTAGCCATGACATTAATAGACATTGTGAAGGATTGTTAGCTGAAGAGAACTGCATCTGTAGGAATTGTGACAACATAGTTGAGGACGGGTGCATCCAGAGATGTCAGTCCAGCATTAATATCAATATGGACCGTCATCCATTGAGTGACTACCACTCATTAGTGGGTAAGGTTTTAAACCAAACGGAATGCTGGGTGTGCTCACAAGTACCTCAAGGTCATAGAAAGTCAGGACTAGTGCCATACTTTTTAACGATAGATGAGGTACTTGAATTAAGGGGTGGGAGACCGGTGGACAAGAAATTTAATATTTCTTTCCCTCCTAGTTTGAAGCTCCACCAATACCATGTAGATAGGTCCCTAATATGTTTTAACATTTCCAATCCCCGAAAGCCGGGATATTGGGAAGTGACATGGAACAACCGAACCATGACATTCTCACACAGAGCCGATAGAATGCCCATCGATTCAGAGCTTATACGCCAAATAGCCAACAGTGGAAGATATTTCCAATATAGGTACACTCTAGGGAATAGGCCCATGCGAGTTGGAGAAGTATCACCAGGATACTGTGCGCATATCATACAACCTGATACGTATACTAGTCAGATGAGAGAGTTAGGGATAGGAGTTTTCACCTGGAAGGTTTGTAATATGGTGGTGTCATATTCTGTCCCATATGTCCTCCCCTATGACGCATATTTCATATGTGGGAGGAAGGCGTATAGGTTCCTTGCCCCAAACTCAGAGGGATTGTGTTACATTGGAAAAGTGTTGCCTGAAGTGATTTATGACCCGTCAATCGAGACAATGTTGTGATAAAATGTGATTCCACGGTCCGTTTCTTTCACCCGTTTCTCCTTTGGTTTTCTCCAAGGTACAAAGACCTCCACTTGGAAGAAGAATTTGATGACCCTTTATACAGACCACTGATGAACTGTGTCACAGACACCTAATGAGCTTTTAGAGACTGTAATTCTTTTTATGGACACTTGAAGAAGCTTTGCTTGCCAATTAGGCAAAGCTACAGTAAAGATACGACAACCAGACAAGACATCAGAAAGACTCCAATCGGCGACCACATACATAATCATATGAATGCATTTATAATGCATGTTTCTTATCTTCATCTCTACTATCTTCAGGTAGAGACACACATAGTCGACAGGTAATATAGGCACATATATTAGCACTCACATATTTTCCCCTTTCATGTATCATCAACTAATGTGCACCCCATTTGTTGTAACCAAAAGCCGAAAAGAGCTCGGTAGAGTTTGACAGCCCATCCACAGACCCTTAATAAGGGATAAGAAGGATTCAATGTATACTTCGCAATACCTCGAAGCTTGATTTAGAACACGTACGGCACGATGATACATGACCCCTCAGACATGGATTTCATACACACATGCTATTACTATCTCACTAGGTCATACATTTCCCACCTCCTCCTCTCCTCCCTACTCCCAATCATAATGAGGTATTTCATGATAACATATATTTTTCTGTTTGGATTATTTAGAAAGTGGCAGTTATTGTTGACTGCCAAAGGGTGGACTGTCAAAGTCGAAAAATATCTTGATTCACATGCCTTGTACTAACCCCATGCACATGCCCGCTGCACGTGCACCCAGTCTGCAGTGCGTGTGCATATCCGCAAATTGCGTAAGATCGCTCCAGCGATCACGCGCGTGTTATGCGCATTTAAGGTAGAGTTTGTGAGCGTGTAGCGGGCAACTTGATCGTAACATATTTAACCTATATAGTGTGTTTTGTAGATAATATTTCCCTTAACAACGTCAGTAAAAAGGCTTAGTTTAAATGGTTTGTGGACATGGGGATTCCTCGTTGCATGATATGAAGGGTCAGACAAAGGTTGAAAGGTGGTGTTTAGTATCCAGTGTAGAGTATTTTAATAGTAACATTTCAGTGTTGGTTAGGAAGAGATTGTTCGCTGCTGCGTATAGTTATGCACAAAAGTATGTTTGGGACATTAAATGTATTTGCAGTTTATTACACATGCGGGGGAAATCCAGAGGATACCTCCCACCTGGGCAGTTGGAGAAGGACACAGCCCACCTGTTTAAACCCACCTATGACCTTTACTATAATGTGGAGACACATTCCTGTGTCCAATGAACAATGAGATTGTAGGGACCATTGTATTGTGAATGTATGCTGTAAATATAAGGACCACCATTGCTGGGGCAGTCACTCACTCTCTGTAAGGTTTTCACACTGAAGGCTGGAGGCTGGTTCCAGAAGCGCTTTCGAATCATTCCCATGTGTGTAAGTTCACTGTAGCCATTTATTCCCTTTGTGTATGCCATTCATTCTCTCTCTGTGTGCTTGTATATGCGATCGCATTGCTAATGTTTATATCTTGTTTCATGTTATTCTGTTTAGATATTAATGTTAGGTTTGTAGTGTATAAGCTGTAACTGTTTTTCCCCTTTTACATACTAAAATCTTCTAAGAAGGTGTTGGAACCTTACCAAGTTTTGTGTATTTCACCATTTATCACTAAGGGTTTCTGAGCATCTCAATCGCTCAAACAGCTTGCTTAATTACAAGGTTAACCAGTGTTACATCATTGCAGTATCTCAGTACTAAGGTTTACAGTATAAGCATATTCTGTGTTTAAGGTTTAAAAGGTTATTGACTGTGTGTGCGCTCGCTGTGTGTATTCCGTACACCCAGCGCAGCGTGTGTACATTACTTGCGTACCACGTGCGAAGTCTTTGTACGCAAATAGCGTACAAAGTGCGTGGCACGTGCACATGGTTTAGCGGCCATTACGGCTCCACGGTATTAGTATATAGCTTATGTTCGAAGGTAAATATCTGACTTTAGCACAGTGTACAAGCAGCAGCAGCCGGCAGCCTGGATCGCGGAACTTCTGTCCCCCCACTCCAGCCCCACCTCCTCCCGTCCTGTGACAGCGCTGTGTGACGCTAGTAAGGGGAGGTGTGGGGGCGGGACCAGTAAAGGACGACTTCAGAAGCTGAGAGCCGCAGTCACTGCTGACTGCAGTACCGCCAGGAGCCACTAGATGCCCCCATCCCTATGGACGGAGCCGTCTCATCACCTGACAGGACTCAGGATCAGGAACAAAAGAGAGACTGCCCGAGACCAGTACAGAGGAACTAAAGTGAGTTTTCTTTTTATGTGTGATTGTCTATCTATCTATCTATCTATCTATGTGTCTGTCTATTATCTATCTATCTATCTATGTATCTATGTATCTATCTATCTAATGTTTAAAAGGGGGACGCTGTCTGCCGTAATGTGTAAAAAGGGGATGCTGTCTGCCGTAATGTGTAAAAAGGGGACACTGACTGCCGTAATGTGTAAAAAGGGGACGCGGTCTGCCGTAATGTGTAAAAAGGGGGAATCTGCCTGCCGCAATGTGTAAAAAGAGGACGCTGTCTGCCATAATGTGTAAAAAGGGGACATTGTCTGCCGTAATGTGTAAAAAGGGGACGCTGTCTGCCGTAATGTGTAAAAAGGGGACGCTGTCTGCCGTAATGTGTAAAAAGGGGACGCTGTCTCCCGTAATGTGTAAAAAGGGGATGCTGTCTACCGTAATGTGTAAAAAAGGGGACACTGACTGCCGTAATGTGTAAAAAGGGGGACGTTGTCTGCCGTAATGTGTAAAAAGGGGGACGCTGTCTGCCGTAATGTGTAAAAAGGGGACGCGGTCTACCTAATGTGTAAAAAGGGGACGCTGTCTGCCGTAATGTGTAAAAAGGGGGACTGGCTGCCGTAATGTGTAAAAAGGGGACGTTGTCTGCCGTAATGTGTAAAAAGGGGACGCAGTCTACCTAATGTGTAAAAAGGGGACGCTGTCTGCCGTAATATGTAGAAAGGGGGACGCTGTCTGCCGTAATGTGTAAAAAGGGGGACTGGCTGCCGTAATGTGTAAAAAGAGGGACTGGCTGCCGTAATGTGTAAAAGGGGTTCTACCTGGTGTAGTGGCGCTACTGTGTGGCGTAATTTGAATAATGGAGACTACCGTAATATGAATTGGTATTATTTTGTGGTCACACCCCTTCCCCATGAAGCCACACCCCTATATTTTTTCTTTTTATGTGTGATTGTCTGTCTATCTATCTATCCATCTATCTATCAATCATCTATCTGTGTGTCTGTCTATTATCTATCTATCTATCTATCTATCTATCTGTCTGCCTTTTATCTATCTATCTATCTATCTATCTCATATCTGTGGGGGAGTGTATTTTAGCATAGCAGGGCTGCGATTGCTTGTGCAGCCCTGCTATGCTAAAAAAGTTTAAAGCAAAACAAGACCAGCCCTGCAGCTACTCACCAGTGCGACGGATCCAGCGATGATGTTCCCGGCTGTGACGTCAGACATCCGCCCTCCATGCGTTGGACCCACCACGCCTGGAAAACGGTGAGTATCTGCCCCGGAACGCCTCCTGCCTGTCCGTCTTCTTGCGATCGCCGATGTGATCACATTTCTCGCTGGCGGCGTCGCTTCCCGGCGATGGTATGCGCAATGCGTCTGGCGCACATGCGCAGTTCCGACCCGCTCGCACCGCAGCGAAAAACCGCTGCGTGCGAACGGGTCGGAATGACCCCCAGTGTGCGGTGTAATGTGAACAAGATTGTGCTACTTTCTAGAGTAATTTGAATTGGTACTATTGTGTGGCCACACCCCACCCGCTTCTTGCGGCGTGCGACTTCGGTGCGCACTGTCCCTTTATTAAGTATGGGAGGGGGGGCGCAAATTTATAGTTTGCAGGGAGGCGCCGAACACCCTTGCACCGGCCCTGTACGCAGTGAACTGTCCTCCCTCTCTAGTCACACTGCCGCTGTGGAATCTAAAGTGGACTCTATCGCAAAAGGTTTGCTGGAAAGTTCTCCGGACATTAACTATCTCTACAAAGAAATTTAATTTCTTCGGGACAAGACTGAAAATCTCGACAATAGAGAAGGACGATGCAACCTTCACATTCGGAATGTCCCGGAATTGGTTGCATCTCAGGACCTTGAACCGTTCCTTCTTCGCTTGTTCCAGATGTTAATCCCTGCTCTCAAAGATCAACCATGTCACACTGAGCGTGCTCATAGAGCCCTCCGACTGAAGCCCAGGGACGGCAACCTTTCCAGGGATGTGGTGATGAAATTCTTGTCTTTTAAAACTAAAGAACAGGTTTCCAACTCTAGCCGGTCTATGTCTCGTATACTCTTTGAGGGGTCCCAATTGCAGGTTTTTCAAGATTTGTCTCCTTCCACCATCATTAAGCGCAGAGAACTGCAAGACACTGCTAAAATCCTCTGAGATAACGGATACAAGTACAAGTGGGGATTTCCATTCAGCTTAATTGTTGAAGTGAATGGTCGCCCAGTGTCGGTAAGGAATCCTAAAGGGACTGATCTGATCCACAGACTCCAGCTTTCTGCGACTGGGGTTGGTTGCTGATCTGGTAGCCCGTCTAGGTCTTAATTGGGTCCTTTTTGCAAGTTGCCTGAGGTTCCACCTTTTGTTTTTGTTTCTGTTGACCTCCTGTACAGTATCTGCTGCACCTCTTGCGGGGTTCTTGGACTTTTTGCTCATTCCAGTGACTATGGGGGTAATTCAGAGTTGATTGCAGCAGCAAATTTGTTAGCAGTTGGGCAAAACCATGTGCACTGCAGGGGGGGGGGGGGGGGGGGGGGGCAGATATAACATGTGCAGAGAGAGTTAGATTTGGGTGGGGTGTGTTCAAACTGAAATCTAAATTGCAGTGTAAAAATAAAGCAGCCAGTATTTACCCTGCACAGAAACAAAATAACCCACCCAAATCTAACTCTCTCTGCAAATGTTATATCTGCCCCCCCTGCAGTGCACATGCTTTTGCCCATTAGCTAACAAATTTGCTGCTGCGTTCAACTCCTCTGAATTACCCCCTATATTCAGGGGCGGATTGGGAACTAAAAGTGGCCCTGGAAAAATTTCATGAAATGGCCTCATGTGGGTGGCACCAAATCAATGCTAGGCGGAACCAACACCAAAGTAGGCCGGATTAGTACACATGGCCATAATTAGAGAGGTGTGATATGTGCCGTGTGTGTGTGTGTGTGTGTGTGTGTGTGTGTGTGTGTGTGTGTGTGTGTGTGTGACAGTGATATGCACCGTGCATATTACTGTCATCTGCCCCGCAACGCCCCGTCACCTCCCACTAATCCAACCCTGAAATGGCCGGCATTAGAGTGTGCCTGTGCACACAATGCACACCCCGTACGCACTTCTATGGTAGCTGGGGCAGCAAATGGGGAGGGGGTTGTGAGGGGAGAGAATACAGGAGAGGGTAGCCTGTGTGTGCAGGGCTGCCATCAGAAATTGTGGGGCCCGGGACTGACAAAATAGACAGGGCCCGCCTGTTGTCAGCCCAGGTAGCAATTCATACTTTGATTATGAATACTGTCTCAATGCAAAGCTTTTTCAGTGAATGCATGATAACTAGGAATAATAGCAAGTCATGCTGTGATATCAAACACTGGGCTCAATGGGGGTCATTCTGAGTTGATCGCTCACTAGCAGTTTTTAGCAGCCGTGCAAACGCTATGCCGCCGCCCACTGGGAGTGTATTTTAGCTTAGCAGAAGTGCGAACGTTTTTATTGCAGAGTGCCTGCAAAAATTGTTTGTGTAGTTTCAGAGTAGCTCCAGACCTACTCAGCGCTTGTGATCACTTCAGACCATTCAATTCCGGATTTGACGTCACACACCCGCCCAGCATTCGCCCAGCCACGCCTGCGTTTTCCCTGGCACGCCTGCGTTTTCCCGAACACTCCCTGAAAACGGTCAGTTGCCACCCAGAAACGCCCACTTCATGTCAATCACTCTGCGGCAACCAGTGTGACTGAAATGCATCGCTAGACCCTGTGCAAAATTGCATTGTCTGTTGTGCCCGTATGTCGAGCGTACAAATTGCACAACATACGCATGCGCAGAACTGCCGTTTTTTAGCCTGATCGCTGCGAACAAATGCAGCTAGCGATCAACTCGGAATGACCACCAATGTCAGAACATGGGAGCCCTGGCCTGGGCTAGCAGTTTTACTATCCACGTGGACATCTATGGGGAATAGTAACCTGTGGTGAGCAGAGCGAGCCCGCGAGGGTACACGTTTTAATGTTCTGAACAAGTTTAATTATGGTTTGAAGCAGTTTAATTTTGCTAATCTAGGGGGTCCCATGTTCTGTACCTGAACCCAAACACTGTTCTACCACACAGCATATTCAGTGACCGCTCACTTCTGTGATGTCAGCCAGTGCCAAGCAGAGCCAAGAGTGAAAATTTCCTTTGCACCCCTTCTATAAAAAATCTAACATATCTCCATGTAACCATAATGAAACGTGGCGCAACACATGGCACATATCGCATCGCTACCCTTTTGCCTTTTTTACCCAGATTGTGTACTTAGGGGGTGATTCCGAGTTGTTCGCTCGCTAGCTGCTTTTAGCAGCATTGCACATGCTAAACCGCCGCCCTCTGGGAGTGTATCTTAGCTTAGCAGAATTGCAAACGAAAGATTAGCAGAATTGCGAATAGAAATTTCTTAGCAGTTTCTGAGTAGCTCGAGACTCACTCACACATAGCGATCAGTTCAGTCAGTTTCGTTCCTGGTTTGACGTCACACACACGCCCAGCGTTCGGCCAGCCACTCCCCCGTTTCTCCAGACACTCCCGCGTTTTTCCCTGAAACGCCTGCGTTTTTCCGCACACTCCCAGAAAACGGTCAGTTTCCGCCCAGAAACACCCACTTCCTGTCAATCACACTACGATCAGCAGAACAATGAAAAAACTTTGTTACGCCGTGAGTAAAATACCAAACTTTTGTGCTCATTTACTTGGCGCAGGCGCACTATGTACATTGCGCATGCGCAGTTTGCGACTAATCGCTCTGTAGCGAAAAAAAGTAACGAGCGAACAACTCGGAATGACCCCCTTAATTCAATAACAGTGTGCTAAGTACTTGGGATTAGTATTTTTACTGACCCCACTACACCCTACACTACATCACAGATGCCCTTTACACCTTACAATACGTTACTATCCTCTTTACACCTTACACTACGTTACTGACCCCTCTACAGCCTACACTACATCACTGACCCCCCTACACTACGTTACTGACCCCTCTACACCTTACACTACGTTACTGACCCCTCTACACCTTACACTACGTTACTGACCCCTCTACACTACATCACTGACTCCTCTACACCTTAAACTACTGACCCCTCTATACCCTATGCTACTGACCCCTCTATACCCTGCTGACCCCTCTATACCCAACGCTACTGACCCCTCTATACACTACGCTACTGACCCCTCCATACCCTACACTACTGACCACTCTATACCTACTGACCCCTCTATACCCTACGCTACTGACCCCTCCATACCCTACGCTACTGACTCCTCTATACCCTATTGACCACTCTATACACTACTGACCCCTCTATACTCTACTGACCACTCTATACACTACACTACAGCTGCCACTAATATTGCCCATCAAAAACATTGATAAATTATTGCCATAGTGTGCTCCAAAGCAGGTGTTATAGGAAAGTACCACCTCTGTTGGGGATCACTCAATCCATCATGTAACCCCACCACCAACACCTATCCCCATTATATCTCAGACCACACGTAACCATTCAGGCATGGTGGAATTTGTGGCTGTAAAGCAGAGGTACAACAAGCTCCAGCATTCTGGAATTGTGTGGTGCAACTATGGTAATATCACAATGCTTACATAGGACAAAGACTCCAGTACATCCCACAATGTCACCTGCAATAGGGTTGTCACTATATGCACCCAATACTACAGAAATGTAAAAAAATGCCCCCGTTGTGTCTGTACCCCCATACATGGCAGCGGGGACTCACCGTGCTGCTGTACAGATGATGGAACTTGTAAGTAAGCATCGCTGCCTGTTGCATGTAGCAGCAGTGAATTCCTCCTATACAGCGCTCTTTTAGTGCTGCTCCAATTCAGTGGAAGCAGCCAGCAGGAACGAGGATCTCCCGACGAACCGCTTTCAACTTACACTGAAGTCAGAACGCGGCAGCGGTTGATGGAAGCACGCTGGACGCCAAGGTGCAGAGCTCCTCACCCTCTCAAACTCTGCTCATCCCAGAGTACTGGGTAGGAGCCTGAGAGTGGTCAGGCATGAGGTGCCCAATTGAGAGACTGAGCAGTATTAAAGCCGTGATCTCTGCTGGTACTGATCGGACCAGGCAGCTGGAGCTGCAGACAGGAAGAGGTGTAGGCTGCCTTTAAAATGACAAGCACAACTGCAACACTGAACAGATCCCTGGCCCAGCACCGACCGTGAGCCATTTGCAGTTCACTGACCGGCAACTAATCAAGGCGGCCACTCGGATTGGCTGCGGGTCCGTGAGATGAGACTGACTTACGGTCGGCTCCAAATTTGAAATGATCCTGCTGACTGATGGTCTGCTGCGGGGCTCCATCTCTGTCCGGGCCCAGGACAGAAGTCCCCGCAACCCCCCTTGATGGCGGCTGTGTGTGTGTGTGTGTGTGTGTGTGTGTGTGTGTGTGTGTGTACCGGTGTGGGAAGGGGCTCTGAGGGGAGAGATACCGGAGAGCGTAGCCCGTGTGTGTGTGTGTGGACAGGGGGGTCTGGGTGCCGCGAATAGAGGGGAGGGGGGTTTGGAGCTCTGAGGGGAGAGAAACAGAAGAGGGTAGCCTGTGGGGAAGGGGGTGTCGCAGGTGCTGCGAATAGGGGGAGGGGTGGGATGGTGCTCTGAGGAGAGAGATACAGGAAATGGTGGCCTGTGGGGGGAGGGGGGTCACGGGTGCCACACAAGGGGGAGGGGTGGCTTGGGGCTCTGAGGGGAGAGAAACTGAAGAAGGTAGCCTGTGGGGGGGGGGGGGGGTGTTTGCGGGTGCCGCGAATGGGGGGAGGGGCGGGTTTGGAGCTCTGAGGAGAGAGAAACAGGAGAGGGTAGCCTGTGGGGGGAGGGGAGGGGGTCGCGGGTGCCGCAAATGGGGGGAGGGGTGGGTTTGGGGCTCTGAGGGGAGAGAAACAGGAGAGGGTAGCCTGTGGGGAGGAGGGGGGGGGGGGGGTCGCGGGTGCCGCAAATGGGGGGAGGGGTGGGTTTGGGGCTCTGAGGGGAGAGAAACAGGAGAGGGTAGCCTGTGGGGGGAGGGGGGGTCGCGGGTGGCACGAATGGGGAGAGGGGTGGGTTTGGGGCTCTGAGGGGAGAGAAACAGGAGAGGGTAGCCTGTAGGGGGGATGGGGGGGTCGCGGGTGCCGCGAATGGGGGGAGGGGTTGGTTTTTAGGGCTCTGAGGGGAGAGAAACAGAAGAGGGGGGGGTCGCGGGTGCCGCGAATGGGGGGGGGGGGGAGGTTTGGAGCTGTGAGGGGAATATGTGGGAGGGTTGACGCAGAGCTTTTGCTACAGTGGGAGGAGGACGAGGCTGAAGTTAGCTTCTTATTCGGCCAGCTTCTTATTCACTTCTTATTCAAGCTCCAGCTTCTTATTCACTTCTTATTCGAGCTCCAGCTTCTTATTCAGATCATTCAGTTTTGCAAGGGTTAATGTGTCTTGGGCAACACATTTGACGCCTGAAATTCACAGAGTAGGGTCCCTTTCATATGACCCACCTGTATTTTGGCTTGCCCAACGCTGGTTTGGGCATGAAATACGCTGGCAAAGTGGGCACATACACTATAATTCACCATTTTGAATAAGTAGCTGTAGTTTTGCAGGGGTTAACGAGTCTCGGGCAACAATTTTGACACCTGAAATCAATAGAGTCGGGTCACTTGCATATGACCCACATGGATATTGCCTTGCCCAACACTGGTTTGGCCATGAAATACGCTGCCCAAGTGGGCACCTTAACACTATCATTTTCTATTATGAATAAGTAGCTGAAGTTTTGCAAGGGTTAACGAGTCTCGGGCAACAATTTTGACACCTGAAATCAACTGAGTCGGGTCACTTGCATATGACCCACATGTATTTTGCCTTGCCCAACACTGGTTTGGGCATGAAATACGTTGCCCAAGTGGGCACCTTAACACTATCATTTTCTATTATGAATAAGTAGCTGTAGTTTTGCAAGGGTTAACGAGTCTCGGGCAACAATTTTGACACCAGAATTCAATAGTCGGGTCACTTGCATATAACCCACATGGATTTTGCCTTGCCCAACACTGGTTTGGCCATGAAATACGCTGCCCAAGTGGGCACATACACAGTATTATGAATTACTAATTTGAATAAGTAGCTGTAGTTGTGCAAGGGTTAACGAGTCTCGGGCAAGAATTTTGACACCTGAAATCAACTGAGTCGGGTCACTTGCATATGACCCACATTTATTTTGCCTTGCCCAACACTGGTTTGGGCATGAAATACGTTGCCCAAGTGGGCACCTTAACACTATCATTTTCTATTATGAATAAGTAGCTGTAGTTTTGCAAGGGTTAACGAGTCTCGGGCAACAATTTTGACTCCAGAAATCAATAGAGTCGGGTCACTTGCATATGACCCACGTGGATTTTGCCTTGCCCAACACTGGTTTGGCCATGAAATACGCTGCCCAAGTGGACACCTTAACACTATCATTTTCTATTATGAATAAGTAGCTGTAGTTTTGCAAGAGTTAACGAGTCTCGGGCAACAATTTTGACACCAGAAACCAATAGAGTCCGGTCACTTGCATATGTCCCACATGGATTTTGCCTTGCCCAACGCTGGTTTTGCCATGAAATACGCTGCCCAAGTGGGCACATTCACAGTATTATGAATTACTAATTTGAATAAGTAGCTGTAGTTTTGCAAGGGTTAACGAGTCTCGGGCAAGAATTTTGACACCTGAAATCAACTGAGTCGGGTCACTTGCATATGACCCACATGTATTTTGCCTTGCCCAACACTGGTTTGGGCATGAAATACGTTGCCCAATTGGGCACCTTAACACTATCATTTTCTATTATGAATAAGTAGCTGTAGTTTTGCAAGGGTTAACGAGTCTCGGGCAACAATTTTGACACCAGAAATCAATAGTCGGGTCACTTGCATATGACCCACATGGATTTTGCCTTGCCCAACACTGGTTTGGCCATGAAATACGCTGCCCAAGTGGGCACATACACAGTATTATGAATTACTCATTTGAATAAGTAGCTGTAGTTGTGCAAGGGTTAACGAGTCTCGGGCAAGAATTTTGACACCTGAAATCAACTGAGTCGGGTCACTTGCATATGACCCACATTTATTTTGCCTTGCCCAACACTGGTTTGGGCATGAAATACGTTGCCCAAGTGGGCACCTTAACACTATCATTTTCTATTATGAATAAGTAGCTGTAGTTTTGCAAGGGTTAACGAGTCTCGGGCAACAATTTTGACACCAGAAATCAATAGAGTCGGGTCACTTGCATATGACCCACATGGATTTTGCCTTGCCCAACACTGGTTTGGCCATGAAATACGCTGCCCAAGTGGGCACCTTAACACTATCATTTTCTATTATGAATAAGTAGCTGTAGTTTTGCAAGGGTTAACGAGTCTCGGGCAACAATTTTGACACCTGAAATCAATAGAGTCGGGTCACTTGCATATGACCCACATGGAATTTGCCATGCCCAACACTGGTTTGGGCATGAAATAAGTTGCCCAAGTGGGCACCTTAACACTATCATTTTCTATTATGAATAAGTAGCTGTAGTTGTGCAAGGGTTAACGAGTCTCGGGCAAGAATTTTGACACCTGAAATCAACTGAGTCGGGTCACTTGCATATGACCCACATGTATTTTGCCTTGCCCAACACTGGTTTGGGCATGAAATACGTTGCACAAGTGGGCACCTTAACACTATCATTTTCTATTATGAATAAGTAGCTGTAGTTTTGCAAGAGTTAACGAGTCTCGGGCAAGAATTTTGACACCTGAAATCAACTGAGTCGTGTCACTTGCATATGACCCACATGGATTTTGCCTTGCCCAACACTGGTTTGGCCATGAAATACGCTGCCCAAGTGGGCACATACACAGTATTATGAATTACTAATTTGAATAAGTAGCTGTAGTTGTGCAAGGGTTAACGAGTCTCGGGCAAGAATTTTGACACCTGAAATCAACTGAGTCGGGTCACTTGCATATGACCCACATGTATTTTGCCTTGCCCAACACTGGTTTGGGCATGAAATAAGTTGCCCAAGTGGGCACCTTAACACTATCATTTTCTATTATGAATAAGTAGCTGTAGTTTTGCAAGGGTTAACGAGTCTCGGGCAACAATTTTGACACCAGAAATCAATAGAGTCGGGTCACTTGCATATGACCCACATGGATTTTGCCTTGCCCAACACTGGTTTGGGCATGAAATACGCTGCCCAAGTGGCCACATTCACAGTATTATGAATTACTAATTTGAATAAGTAGCTGTAGTTTTGCAAGGGTTAACGAGTCTCGGGCAAGAATTTTGACACCTGAAATCAATAGAGTCGGGTCACTTGCATATGACCCACATGGATTTTGCCTTGCCCAACACTGGTTTGGCCATGAAATACGCTGCCCAAGTGGGCACCTTAACACTCTCATTTTCTATTATGAATCAGTAGCTGTAATTTTGCAAGTTTTAACGAGTCTCGGGCAACAATTTTGACACCTGAAATCAATAGAGTCGGGGTCACTTGCATATGACCCACATGGATTTTGCCTTGCCCAACACTGGTTTGGCCATGAAATACGCTGCCCAAGTGGGCACCTTAACACTATCATTTTCTATTATAAATAAGTAGCTGTAGTTTTGCAAGGGTTAACGAGTCTCGGGCAAGAATTTTGACACCTGAGATATACTGAGACGGGTCACTTGCATATGATCCATATGGATTTTGCCTTGCCCAACACTGGTTTGGGCATGAAATACGCTGCCCAAGTGGGCACCTTAACACTATCATTTTCTATTATAAATAAGTAGCTGTAGTTTTGCAAGGGATAACGAGTCTCGGGCAAGAATTTTGACACCTGAGATATACTGAGACGGGTCACTTGCATATGATCCATATGGATTTTGCCTTGCCCAACACTGGTTTGGCCATGAAATACGCTGCCCAAGTGGGCACCTTAACACTCTCATTTTCTATTATGATGGGATGGTATGGTAAACCTATCTATGTTTAATGTATTTATTTATTATAAGTTTCTTACATAGGGGCTAATTCAGGTAGGATCGCAAATTGCGATCCAAACTGAATGTTTACGATGGCCCAGCTGGCGCATGCGCAGCACCTGTCCTGTGCATGTGCCCGTCCTGCACATGCACACACAATTTCTGCGGGGGGGGGGCGCACTTTCCGTGGGGGGGGAGTGGCGCATAAAAAGCAATCGCCTCTGCCTGTGAATCAGGCAGAGGCAGTCGCTGGGTGTGGGGCAGCGACGCTGCCTTTCCAGGGAGCAGACAGAACGTTGCGGCAAACGGCAGTCAGGGCGCCGCAAATGGGGGTCATGTCATAGGCGTGATTGCGGCAGCTGTGTTATGTCACATGCAGCCGCCGCAATGGGTAAAATGGCACCGGTTCTCCTGCGGGCGCATCTAAGCTGTGCCGGCAGGAGGCATCAATAGTTTTTACGATGAAGCAGAAATCGCGAGGTGATCGCAATTTCTCTTACATCCTAGAGGATGCTGGGGTCCACATTAGTACCATGGGGTATAGACGGGTCCACCAGGAGCCATTGGTACTTTAAGAGTTTGAGAGTGTGGGCTGGCTCCTCCCTCTATGCCTCTCCTACCTCCTTTAGAAAATGTGCCCGGAGGAGCCGGTCACAGCTAGGGGAGCTCCATATGAGTTTCTTTAGTTTTATTTTTTTCACTAGAGTTTAGGCACAAGGAGGCTGCTGGCAACAGCCTCTCTGCTTTGTGGGACTAAGGGGGGGGAGTAGTGTCCGCCCTGCGGGGTCTGAGCCACTATCTCCGCTGACAGGTGTCAGAGTCGAAAAATATCATGATTCATATGCCTTGTATTAACCCCAATGCACGTGCCCGCTGCTCGTGCACGGACTCCCCCGTGCGTACGCATCCCCCCAGGTTGCGTAAGGGACGCTCTGACGTCGCCTGCGCATGGAGATGGGTATTTACGGCGGTGTTTGTGTGCGACTAGCGAGCGACTCAATTGCTACATATTTAACCAATATAATGCGTTTTATAGTTAATATTCCCCTTAACAATGTCAGCAAGTATGGTAAGTTTAAAAATTCTTGGACAGAGAGATTCCTCTTTGCATGCTGGGAGGCTCAGACAAAGGTTGGAGGGTAGTGTTTGGTGTCCAGCTGTGGGGTATTGAAGGGGTGTTGTGCCTATGATAGTTGGGAGGGATTCGCATAGTTGCTGCTCATGGTTATGCACAGAAGTAGAAAATAAGATTAATTGCATTCCGAATAAATTACACATAAGTGCAGGGTAGGTGAATGGAATTCAGTAATTTCTTTCCCACAGACTGAATACAATAGCCTTATTTACACTAAGTTTGAGATTCTATGAAGAGGGCTTACACCTTTGTTTATGAATAGAACCAGGTTTCTCTCCAGAATAATGAGTGCTGAGTAGTCAATTGTCTCAACTGAAGGTGGGGTAAACAAAGCCCAGAGACAGAGTTTGTTTGGAAGATCCAAAACAATAGCTTTCCTCAATATAATCAGACAAAGAGGAATTTAGAATACTAACAAGTCCTAGCCATCGCCCACTTCTTGAACTAACCAATGATCCCAGGTGCAGTACATGTCCCACCCCCTAACCAATGGAAAGAGAGCATGCAGTATCTATTGTAGTATGTCTTGAGTTAGTAAATAAATATAGCTTGCAATAGGCTTGGTGACACAAGACTCTGCAAGGTTTTCACACTGAAGGCTAGAGCCCTGGTCCAGGTTGCGCCGGCGAAGTCATTCCCACGTGTGTAAGTTTCTCTGTGACCACCTTATTCTCTGTCTGTATTTGCCATACACTCTCTCTCTCTCTCTCTCACTGTTATTGTTTATGATTATGCCGCTATTGTATATTCATG
Source organism: Pseudophryne corroboree (assembly GCF_028390025.1). Lineage (NCBI taxonomy): Eukaryota > Metazoa > Chordata > Amphibia > Anura > Myobatrachidae > Pseudophryne > Pseudophryne corroboree. Next base: position 597,860,427 of record NC_086445.1, read on the forward strand.
TCTAGATATTCTGTTTAGGTATTAATGTTAGTCTTGTAGTGTATAAGCTGTTAACTGTTTTCCCCTTTTTCATACATATTATCGTAAGTAAAGGTTTTGGAACCTTAGCAAGGTGTCTGTGTTTCTCTAGCTAGTACAAAGGGTTTCTGAGTATCTCAATCACTCAAACAGCTTGCTTAAATATCCAGGTTAACCAGTGGTATATCATTACAGTATCTCAATACTAAGACTTACAGTATAATCATACTCTGTGTTTAAGGTTTAAAAGGTTATTATCTGTGTGTACGCTCGCTGTGTGTATTCCGTACACTCAGCGCAGCGTTTGTACGTAACTTGCGTGCCACGTGCGAGGTCTTTGTACGCAAATAGCGTACGGAGTGCGTAGCACGTGCACGTGGTTTAGCGGCCATTACGGCTTGAAGGTATTAGTAAATAGCTTGTGTTAAAAGGTAGAAAAATGACTCTATCACAGGACACTGAGCTCCTGAGGTGATCGAACATTCCCCGCCAAAAGAGGATCGCTCACCCCAGCAGCATGCCGCCAATCCCCTTACAGAGCCAGAAGACTTCGGTGGCGAGTTACTTACAGGCCCCCCTGACAAGCGGGGAGCTGGTGTGAAGATGGCGGCATCAGGGTAGGGAGCGCAGTACTAACTGCGCTCCAGAGTTTAGCGGTACTTGGTGCGGCGCTGTGAGGGGCGCCCTGAGCCAGCGACTACACCCTACACTGTTTAGAAAGCCTGTCAGGGTCCCAGGATCACCACCAGCACATACCTCAGGCCAGTATAAAATTCAATTCAGAGCGGGAAGCCGCGCCATGAAAGGGGGCGGAGCTTCTCCTCAGAGCGGACCCAGCAGCATTCAGCGCCATCTTTCTTGCATGCAGGGACGCTGACAGGGGAGAGCTGTCCCTCCACATCAGCTCCAGCTATCTGTACGGTACCAGGGGGTTGTAGAAAGGGGGGGGGGGGCTGTGTAATAGACTTTGTAACCTATTAAGGTACACAGTTAGCGCTGGTAAGGGGTATCCTTTATCTTAAAAAGAGCTGTGTGTGGGTTAGGTCCAAACTCTGTGTCTCTCTTGGCATTCTCAGTGGGGAAACTCTGTCTGCCATTTCCCTGTGTGTGGGGGGGTGTTTGCTGTCTCACAAAAAGCCACGTCTAGGGACTCTGTGTCTTATGCTGCAGAGGATATGTCCTCTCAGGATGATCCCATTCCATGTAATAAGGATTGCTGTGGTTTAGCACAGATTCCAATAAGAGAACCTGAGTGGTTAACCTCATTTAAGAGTATGATCTCTCAGATTTCTGCTTGGGTAGCACAGAATGAAACTGCAACTCAGGTTTTACAGAATTCTATGGCTGTTTGGTCCGGGTTGGCACCTTCAGGGCCCCCTGGCACTCACTCTCAAAAGCGTGCTCTTGCTCAGATTATGCAAGACGACACGGATACCGACTCTGACACGGTAGGCGGTGATGGGGACGTGCTGAGGGGGGCGCCATCTCTTGCAAAGGGGGTGCAGTTGATGATTGAAGCCATTAGAGATGTGTTAAATATTGCTGACACAATACCTGAGCAGGTTGAGGAGACTTACTTCACGGATAATAAGAAAGCCTCGCTAACCTTTCCTGCGTCTAAAGAGTTAAATGCTATATTTGAATATTCCTGGTAAAACCCAGATAAAAAATTACAGATCACCAGAAAGATTCTGGTGGCATTCCCCTTCCCTGAGGAGGATAGAAAGAAATTGGAAAACCCACCCATAGTTGACGCATCGGTGTCCAGACTGTCAAAGAAGGTGGTTTTACCGGTCCCGGGATCTGCCGCGTTGAAAGAACCGGCTGATCCCAAAATTGACACTGCGCTCAAATCCATATACACGGCTTCGGGGACGATACTACGGCCTACCATTGCCTGTGCATGGATTTCTAAAGCTATAGTAAAGTGGTCTGGCACGTTACTTGAGGACAATGGATAAAAGTGACGTTAAATTGTTCTTACGTAACATACAGGATTCTGCAGTATTTACCGTGGAATCCATGAAAGACCTGGGTTCGATGGCTGTTGGGATATCTTCCATGTCGGTCTTGGCTCGTAGAAGACTCTGGCTGCGCCAATGGTCTGCCGACACGGAATCCAGGAGAGTCGTGGAGAACCTACCCTACACAGGTCAGGCTCTATTTGTGGAAGCGCTAGATGCGTGGATTTCAACGGCAACTGTGGGTAAGTCACCTTTTCTTCCATGATCTGTCAGTATAAAACCACCTTTTCTGAAAGGCCACCGAGGCTGCAACACCACCAAGCAAGAGGCATCACACCATGAAGACCAAGGAGCTCTCCAAACAAGTCAGGGACAAAGTTGTTGAGAAGTACAAGTCAGGGTTGGGTTATAAAAAATATCCAAATCTGTGATGATCCCACGGAGCACCATCAAACCCATCATCTTCAAATGGAAAGAACATGGTACCACAACAAACCTGACAAGAGAGGGCCGGCCACCAAAACTCACAGACCAGGCGAGGAGGGCATTAATCACAGAGGCAACACAGAGACAAAAGGTAACCCTGAAGGAGCTGCAGAGTTCCACAGCAGAGACTTGTGTATCTGCGCATGTGACCACAATAAGCCGTACACTCCACACACTTTATGGAAGAGTGGTCAGAAAAAGCCATTACTTAGTGTTAAAAATAATAAGGCATGTTTTGAGTTTGCCAAAAGGCATGTGGACGACTCCCCAAATGTATGGAGGAAGGTGCTCTGGTCAGATGAGAGTAAAATGTAACTTTTCTGCCACCAAGGAAAATGCTATGTCTGGCACAAACCCAACACATCCCATCACCCCATGAACACCATCCCCAGTGAAACATGGTGGTGGCAGCATCATGATGTTTTCAGCAGCAGGGAATGGTAAACTGTTTCGAGGGAAAGATGGATGGTGCTAAATACAGGGATATTCTTGAGAAAAACCAGTTTCAGTCTGCCTGTGATTTGAGACTGGGACGGAGGTTTACCTTCCATCAAGAGAATGACCCGAAGCATACTGCTAAAGCAACACTCGAGTGGTGTAAGGGGAAACATTTAAATGTGTTGGAATGGCCTAGTCAAAGCCCAGATCTCAATCCTATTGAGAATCTGTGGTCAGACTTGAAGATTACTGTTCACGAGCGGAAACCATCCAACATGAAGGAGCTGTAGCAGTTGTAGCTTGAGGAATGGGCAAAAATCACTGTGGCAAGATGTGTCAAGCTCATAGAGACTTATCCAAAGCGACTTACAGCTGTAATTGCTGCAAAAAGTAGCTCTACACAGTACTGAATTTAGGGGGGTGAATAGTTACACACACTGAAGTTTTCTGTTATTTTGTCCTATTTGTTGTTTGCATCACAATAAAAAAAAAAAAATCTTCAAAGTTGTAGGCATGATCTGTGGATGAAATGATGCAAACAATCCATTTTATATCCAGGTTGTGAGGGGCAACAAAACATGAAAAATGCAAAGGGGGGTGAATACCAAGGCACTGTATTTACATGCATGTTATCATGCATGTAATATATGTGTTGTGTCTAGTTTCTCATTGGCCATTACCCACATTGTGAAGTCCCCCGGTTGGCCACCCGGGGTGCAGGGCCGCTTGTCATCTGTTCCCCCGCACCCCACCTTAGCGTGACATCTGGTCACGGCTTTTGTACATGGATGCCTGCCTAGAGCTAGTGCTAGCGCGGCTGATATCACGATAAGAAGCCCACGCTGCCCAGCTGAAATGAGGTATGTGCGCCACACCAGTGACGTCACGCACCTCGAAGAAAGAGTGGTGGCAATAGGTCGACAGGGTGAAAAGGTCATAAGGATAAAATTGTTGACATGCAAAGGGTCAACATGCAAAAAGTAAACAGGGTAAAAAGGTCACCATGACAAAGTTAGTTTTTTGGTGTCCATGTTGACAACTGTCAACATGGACCTCAATTAGTGCAAAGCCTAACCTCAAATGGCCTGCTAAACTCGCCATGCTTCGGGCACACTGTTGGAATCTCACTCTATATCCACGTGGATCATAAAGTAAGAACAAGTTGGTTAAAAAAGCCATGAAAAACACATGGTGACCTTTTTCTATGTCGACCTTTTTAAAGTCAACTTTTTGCTTGTGTTGAACTTTTTTCAATGTTGACATAAACTATGTTGACCTTTTGGTGTGTGGACCTAGACACTGTCAACCATTGACCAGATACCGGTAGTATAAAAATACCTGCAGTTGCCCGAGACTGTAGGAGGCTGCACAGAAAAGAGCTCTTAGGCCCTGGTACTTTTTTGAAGTCTGCAGTGTTTCCCCTGGGAGCCTCCCAGGGGAGGATGGATCCTACTGGGGAGGACAAAGACGGCGAGTCCCGGGCTGCTGGGCCCGAAGGAGGCCCCCGGGATTTCTGTCCTGCAGACAGCCGTGGAAGTTCCAGCATTGGGAGATTCGGTCAGTGTGGCAGCCCCAGTGATTGTGGACCCTGTGAAGAAACAGGATCCCCAACTAGTGACCCCCAAACCACGGGACGCTGGCTCTCCGGGTGAGGAAACCCGGGGGGGGGGGGGGGGTTGATATGGCAAAGGTACCTGCCTGTGGTGAAGTGGTGGATGCTGTGGTCTCTGATAGCAGCTCAGAATCCTCTATGGATGAATATGTGAATATGATCCTGGAAGAGTTAAAAATGGAGCAGACTAGTTTAACCTCTTGTCTTTCCCTCAAGAGAAGGAAATGAAATACTTTTAGCAGCCGTGAGAAAGCTCTCCTAAAGGATGAGATTTGGGAGTACTAGCCTGGCTGCAGTAAAGGAAAGAATTAAAGCGTTATGTATTCTGGCTCTTTCTCAGGAGAAAGAAGTGTTGATGAAGTCTTTACCTGAGCAGGATGGTGGGGGCAGTAGCGGCTCGGTCCCGGCAGTTTCGGTAGCGCGTCAGCATTGTGTAGTCAGGTTCTGTCTCAGGGGAAAACTGAGTTGCAGGAATCTCTGCCTGAACAGGATGGCGGTGGCGGCCCGGTCCTGGCAGGTTCAGTAGTGGCATCAGAGCCTCCAGTGGAGGGTATGGAGGTGGGAGTCCAGCCTATGGAGAAGGAAGTGGCTGTCGGGAGCTGTGATGGAAGTGATGTTTCTAAGATCGTACATGTGCTGTAGAGATCGTGGAAAGGCCAATGATGGCAGTATCTGGTGGCTTCCAAACGGGGGAGGTGTCTCTCCTGGAGGAAGTGCTGGGCGGTGATGCTGCAGTGGGCGTGGCAGTTGCTGGGGTAATGGCGGGTGCTGGGACTCTGGTAACTGTCGCTGCTCCCTGTGGACTTGTCCCTGAAATGCTCGCCTCTAAAGTTGCAAGTGTGGGGGCGACGCGGGCCGTGGTTTATGCTGAGGCTGGCCATCCCTGTAAGCCTGCGGTGGCTGGTTCTGGCTTAGTCACCGTGGTGACTGAGGGATGCGGGGCTAAAGACGCATCGGGTATAACATCGCAGGTGACATCATTACCCACGGCGATGGGTTTTTGAAAGTATGAAAGAGGGGCAGAGATTGGCTCAAGGGCTGCCAGCTGTAGATAAGAGCAAATTAACCCCTGAAAAAGTTATGTTGGTAGAACCTGTATATGGGCCCTCATTCCGAGTTGTTCGCTCGCAAGCTGCTTTTAGCAGCATTGCACACGCTAAGCCGCCGCCTACTGGGAGTGAATCTTAGCTTCTTAAAATTGCGAACGAAAGATTCGCAATATTGCGATAAGACATCTCTGTGCAGTTTCTGAGTTACTCGAGACTTACTCGGCATCTGCGATCAGTTCAGTGCTTGTCGTTTCTGGTTTGACGTCACAAACACACCCAGCGTTCACCCAGACACTCCTCCGTTTCTCCAGCCACTCCCGCGTTTTTCCCAGAAACGGTAGCGTTTTTTCACACACACCCATAAAACGGCCTGTTTCCGCCCAGAAACACCCACTTCCTGTCAATCACATTACGATCACCAGAACGAGTAAAATTCCTACCTGCATAGCAAATTTACTTGGCGCAGTCGCAGTGCGGACATTGCGCATGCGCACTAAGCGGAAAATCGCTGCGATGCGAAGAAATTTACAGAGCGAACAACTCGGAATGACCCCCATGGTGTGAAGTTCGTTTAACTTTCAGGAAAGAAAAGCAATACCTTAAATGCACAAAATGTTCAGGCCGCTGCGACTGCTAAGCGTGTGTGTGTAAAACCCCTATGAAATGCATACACGTTGCGTAAGCACGCCGTCACGCTGTAAGCACAAAGTAGCTACATGTGCGGCGGAATACACTTTATAACCCCTAACAGGAAAGGAATGCGACACCAATTGTATATGTAATGTTGTGGTCCAACGCAGCAACAAATATTTACTTAAAAGGGGGTTCACAGAGAAATACAACAATACAAGAGAAAAGAAGCTACAACCAATGGATATATACGTTTTGTTCGCCTGCACCACCCAGATCCGGTCCTCAGTCAATCTGGCTAGATGACCTTCAGAGAATAGACTGAGGCCGGCCAGGAGGCTTGTTTTTTATACAATAGTCCAAAGCATGAAACAAAGGAAACTGTAATCTCTTCTTTCATAGGTCAAAGAGCTGGTCATTCACAGTATGTGAGAGGTCATAGGTTGGTTTGAACAGGTGGGCGATGCTTAGTCCAGGTGTACTTGCAGATGTCTTCCACTGGGTTTCCGCCGAATATTAGGAGTACAGTACATACAGTGAGGTATGAATATTGTTTTCCTGCGCAAAACTATGTGCAGGAGCATGCGATTATCTGCAAACTGCAATCGGAATATTGCCCTTGAATTACTGTACATGTGGATACCAAACACTATGTTCTGACCTATTTCTGTCCCCTCACATCCTGTAAAGTTGAATATCTCTATTGTTCCATTTCTAAAGTAAATGTAACTTGCTGGTGTGATGTGTGTAGACTATGTGTAAATTATGCACTACGTGGATGAAATGTCAATTATGTCTTTGTGGCTTTTCCATGCGAATGCGTTTGCTACCGTATTTACTCATACCACGCGCTAATAAGCAGGACTTCATGAGCCAATGTACGTAGCATGCGGGCATGTGCACACTCGGCAGAACAAGCACATGCATGGAGGCCACTCTGTGTGGTGTTTGTACTTGATGCATGTGGGTATAATATTTTTGACTTCGACAATGGTAACATGGATATGCCGGTGAGGGCTCTAGCAGCTGTGAATTTGCTTCAGGCGAACCAGGTCAGGATGACTGGTGGGGTGGGGAGTGTGGGAATAGGGGCTGGTAGTCATCTGGCACCTGCAGGTCTCCCTGTAACTCCCTCTGAGGTTAGGCCGGGTGCTGGTTCGTATGCTAATTCTTTGGCGGCTCCTGGTGGGGCGAGTGCTGGTCCTCAGTTCGGGGTGAGTGGGGGTCAGCCCATAAAAAGAAGAAATGTGGTGCAGTTCAGATGGGTAGGGGATGGGGAGGCTCCTTCGAAGTCGGAGTTCTTAGGTATGATCTTCTCACTGGGGTTTGAGGCTGTAGATCTTTTCGCATGCATTCACCCAGTGAGAACTCCAGATTTCGACCTGAGCTTCCTCGCCCTGAATGGCCTGCAGGCCTTTGGCACCCGTTGGGAGAAAAACAAGATGAAGGAACCAGATTGTTTTTTCAAAGCCCATACCATCACGAGGCAGGACAGGGTTAAGATCACTGTGTTGGTGCGTAATGAATCACTGCCCCCTGCTGATATTATATATTGGTTGTCTAGGTCTTGTACAGTACTATCTCCTTTGGTAAAGTTTGATCATATTAGGGGGGGTCTGGGGTGGTGCCTATTTGGCCTTTGTGAGGTTACACCAGGTAGAGGTTGAGACTAGACACATACCTTCCGCCGCTTACATTGGCCGTGATCGGCTCCAGTGTTTCTACCCTGGGCAACCCAGAACCTGTCATAAGTGTGGTGACTTCCGTCACCTCAGTAGCGATTGTGGGGTGATTAAATGTGCTTTGTGTGGCCAGTTGGGGCATGGGTCCTGGGAATGAAGCAAGGTCAGGTGTAATCTTTGCGGTGCAGTTGGTCATCCCTACAGTCGATGCCCTAAGGCTTCGCATAATTATAGTGCAGGGGTGGAAGAAGTGGTGCCGGAGGTTGGTCATGGTCGCGAAGATAGCGTACCGGTAACTCTGCAGCATCAGGACATCTCAAAGAGAATAGAAGATGATGGGAAAGAGAAGGTTCAGCCTGAAAAGGGGGAGGCATCCTTTCAGATCGTCAATAAAGGGAGGAGGAGGAAGCCTAAAAAAAAGGAGGCAGATGTTGTTTTCTCAAATAGGTTTGAAATCCTGTCTTCTTCTGATGATGAAGAAGAGGGGGAGGTGGTCATGGTTGGGGAAAAATAATTAGTTTTTGTCCCAAATGTCTCAAAAAATAGAAAGCCAAAGCAGGCCTCTAATCTGTCAGTTGCTGGGAAGGAGGTTGTAGCTAAGGATAAAAAGAAAAAATGGGACAAGGTAAAGACCAAATCAAAACTAAACACTTGGAAAGAAATGGTTCTCAGGGTGAGCTGGAGAGGGATCCTGTGGGGATAGAGTTGAGCAAAGCTGTAGGACCCCTGTTAGACGTGGTTGAAGTAGCTCAGTGTCCAGAAGGGGAAGTCCCTTATTCTTCAGGTGAGGTGTTGGTGGTTGATTAAACTCCTGGGTCCCCTGGTGGGGGTGGTCCCGGAGGCGGCTCCTTCATTAGTACCCCAAAGGCTACTGATCCGAATCTTCCCCTGGACGAGGTGGTAAAGGAGGAGGGGTGTGTTGTTGGGGAAGGGATTGGTAGGAAGGGGTCTGAGAGTCTACTTAGTGAGACTGTGGTCCTTGTTGCTGATAGTGTGAGTGAGGAGGGGGAGGTGGAAGAATCTCCCTGTCTGATGAGGATGCTATCCCTTTTGGGGTGGCATGTAAAAGAGTTGGATCCTCGGATGAGGACTCTAAAAGACAAGCAAAGAAAAAGTGAATGGGATCCTACTTCTATAATCCAAAAAACATGGATCCCCAACCTATGCGATGTGCCATCATTAATGTGGCTTCCGTGTTTTCCGAACGTGCTCATTTCTTGGCCTTTGATTTTTTCAATACGGTTGATGTTGATTTTTTTTATTTTTACAGGAGACCAAGATAGGTGACCTGGCCACACTTCATCGGGCCAAGGGTCAGTATAAGCGTGGGCCTTCCTTCTGGTCTCTTGCGGCCAAGGCATACGGTGGGTTGGCAGTGCTTTTTTACTGATATGGTAAACGTGCACAAGATTATAGAATTACAGGTAGGTAGGTGCATGGTTTTGGATGTCAACCTGAGAGGACTTGACCTGAGATTAATAAACATCTATGGGCCCCAAACAGCTTGGGACAGGAAATGTCTTTTCAGGGAGATAAAACCGTTTTTATTTACGGCCCGGCAGATTGTCTTTGGTGGTGATTTTAACACCGTCATTAGGCCAAAAGATAGGGGAGTCACAAAGATGACCCTGGGCTATGATTCCAATTTTTTAGTTAGCATGATTAGAGAGGCTGGTCTGGTCGATGTGCATGTTCGCCATTTCCCAGACCTCACCGGTTTCACCTATCATTGTGGTAGCCGTAGGTCTTGGATAGATAGGTTTTTTGTTAAGGAGTCCTCGAAAACTTTGCCTCCTGAGACAAAGCCAGTAGAGTTCTCCAATCACGTTTTTCTGTGTGTTGCTTTGAATGTCTCAGAAACCCCTCAGAAAGGGCGGGGCCTTTGGCATTTGAATTCCGGGCTCCTGAAGGAGGAGGGAGTTAGACAGTCACTTGAGACTTTTTTCAACTGCAGGAAACACTTCTGGAGGCTGGTTGGAGTAGATCTGAGTGGTGGGAGGAGTGTAAAAAGAGGACTCAAAGGTTTTTTCAAAGGCTGGTAGTCAGGAGAAACTTGACAAAAAGATATATTTACCAGAGCCTGAGAAAGAAACAAGATTTCTTGATCTCTGGATGTGGGGATTGTTGGGAAATCTCCCGGGTGAAGGCTCAGATGAGACAATATCAGTATAATCGTCTGGCTTCTTTGATTTTGGAGAGGGATTATGGGACATACCACTCGCCTGATCCCTACCAGAGTTGCAGAAAATCAGTTGATTTGAGGGAGGTCCGGGGCCTGTTTGATGACCAGTGTACTCTTCATGGAGACAGGGAGGGTATTTTGGGAGTCATCAGGTCTTATTACTGCGACCTTTTGTCTGAGCAGCGACTCATTAGAGAGAGGATGGATCAGTTCCTGGGGGAGACACCTGGGCTTGAGCAGCTTGATCCTTCTTTTGACTCTTTGGGGAATGATGTGACAGTGGAGGAGGTCAAGAAGGCTATAGACGGTTTGTCTATAAAAAAAATCTCCAGGCCCAGATGGGTTAACATCTGAATTTTTTAAAGTTTTCTCAGACATCTTGGCTCCTCGTCTTGTAGAGGTATTTAATGAAAGCCTGGGTGAGGGAGTTCTCCCTCCCTCTATGAGATCCTCTGCTCTCATATTATTGTCTAAAGGCAAGGACCCAGGCCGTATTGAGACTTGGCGCCCCATCGCTCTTCTCAATATGGACAGAAATATTCAGGCAATGGTACTCTTTAATCGGCTGATGGAAGTTTCCGGGCTGTTACTTTCCCCATATCAGCATTGCACTGAAAAGGGTTGAAGCACCTTTAGTGCTATCCTTGTCATCCGGGAGGCTGTGGAGCAATGTCATGCTGAAAAATGGGGTAAGTATTTGCTGGCGTTGAACCAGTCCAAGGCTTTTGACCGGGTTAATCATCAATACCTGTGGGCAGTGCTGGAAAGGTATGATCTTCCAGTAAGGTTGGTAGATTGGCTACGTGTCATTTACAATCAGGCTGAGAGCTTCCCGCTTGTCAATGGTTGGGTTGGGCCCGCATTTTCGGTTGACTCGGGTGTCCGTCAGGGGTGTCCCCTGAGCCCCCTTATGTACGTATTCGCAATTGACCCCTTTGTGTGGAGGATTGAGTGTGGTACTGTTGCAGGGGTGCAGCTGGGCCGTGGGCTACCACTGAGGGTGGCGGCCCACGCGGATGACGTTATTGTGGTCGTGTTGTCTGTGGCAGAGGCGCATGACATGGAACGTCTTATCTGTGAGTACTCTGGGGCTTCGTGCTCCAGGATCAATCAGGACAAGTGTGAAGCTTTCTGGATGGGGGAGGAAGGTGACGAGTTTGCCCTTCCGGATAGTCTCCCCCGTGCCAGTCCAGAGATAAAAGTTCTAGGTATTAAATTTGGCCGTGGTGATTATGCCACTCAAAATTGGGATAAGAGTCTGGAAGATGCTACTAGAAAGGTGCAGTCCTGGAGAGGGTGGCAGCTCTCTCTCGGGGAAAGGGTAGATTTGTTCAAAACCTACTTGGTTCCGCTTTTCTTATATGTCAGTTATGTGTGCTTTTTGCCACAATCTTTGTGGACCAGGATGTATTCTTTATTCTTCCTGATGTTATGGGGAAATGGAATAAATCTGGTCAAGAGAGGGATTACCTACAGATCGAGGGAACAAGGCGGGCTGAGTATGGTCAACCCAGTAGTGTTTTCAGCTACAATATTTTTAAAGCTAAATCTAGGGAGTTTGTTTCTAGAAACTCCCCCTCGATTGGTAGAAAGTTTTAGGGCCTGGGTGTCTCCCTTCCTTGGGTTATGGATGGATGGTGGCCGAGTAAAAACCCTTAGAGTCCGGCATGGCTACCTCCCGATCTACGTTATACTGTGCTTGAAGATGACGAGGCTTTGGGGGCTGGAGGTGGGTGAAGTAAAAAAACTTTTCTAGAAGGGAGTTGGAGAGAAGAATTTTACCGAGTCACTTCTATGCTCCGCTGTCATTAAGGGACTGCCTGGGCAGTGTCAAAGTCGAAAAATATAGCGACCTATGATGCCTTGTATTAACCCCATGCGCTTGCCCGCTGCACGTGCACATTCTCTCCCGTGCGTGCGCATATTCGCAGTTGCGTGACGGCGCCTCCACGGTCGTGCGCTCAGGCGCGTGGTATGTGCATTTACGGTAGAGTTTGTGTGCGTCTGGCGGGCGACTTGATCGTTACATAGTTAATCCAAATAGTATATTTTATAGGTTATGGTCCCTTTAATAATATCTGTAAGTATGTTTAGTGTAACTGGTTCATGAACAAAGGAATTCCTCTTTGCATGATACGAAGGGTCAGACAGGGTCTGAACAGTGGTGTTTAGTACCTAACCGAAGAGTATTTTATTAGAAACATTCCGGAGTTGGTTAGGAAGAGATCGGTCGCTCCAGCGTATAGTTATGTTTAAAAGAAGTTTATGGACTTTAAAAGTATTTGCTGTTTTATTACACATGTGGTGTGAGTCCTGAGAATCCCTCCCAGCTGAGCATTTTGGAATAGTCACAACCCACCTGTTCAAACTAACCTATGACCTTTTGTTATAATGCGAAGACAGGTTTCTGTGTCCAATGAACAATAAGATTGTAGGGCCCTTTGTAGTGTACTGTACTTAGGCCCTCATTCCGAGTTGTTCGCTCGGGAAAAATCTTCGCATCGCAGCGATTTTCCGCTTAATGCGCATGCGCAATGTCCGCACTGCGACTGCGCCAAGTAAATTTGCTATGCACTTAGGAATTTTACTCACGGCTTTTTCATCGTTCTGGCGATCGTAATGTGATTGACAGGAAACCGGTGTTACTGGGCGGAAACAGGCCGTTTTATGGGCGTGTGGGAAAAAACGCTACCGTTTCCGGAAAAAACGCAGGAGTGGCCGGAGAAACGGAGGAGTGTCTGGGCGAACGCTGGGTGTGTTTGTGACGTCAAACCAGGAACGACAAGCACTGAACTGATCGCAGATGCCGAGTAAGTCTGGAGCTACTCAGAAACTGCTACGAGGTGTGTAATCGCAATATTGCGAATACATCGTTCGCAATTTTAAGATGCTAAGATTCACTCCCAGTAGGCGGCGGCTTAGCATGAGCAAATCTGCTAAAATCCGCTTGCGAGCGAACAACTCGGAATGAGGGCCCTAGTGTATATAAGAACAAGCCAGGCTGGGCCAGCTCAGTCTACTCTCCACAAAAGGTTTTCATCATTGACTAACTAGAGAGCTGGTTCCCAGGACTGCGCAGCGATCATTCCCCAGTGTGTAAGTTTTTCTCTGTGACCAACTTAATCTCTGTCTGTATTTGCCATACTCTCTCTATCTCTCTCTCTCTCTCTCTCTCTCTCTGTTATTGTTTAGGATTAAGACGCTATTGTATAGTTATGTGCAGTTATTCTGTTTAGATATTGATGTTAGTTTGTAGTGTATAAGCTGTTAACTGTATTTTCCCTTTTTACATAGCTAAATCTCGTTAGTAAAGGTGTTGGAACCTCAGCAAGGTGTCTGTGTTTCTCTAGCTAGTACAAAGGGTTTCTGAGTATCTCAATCACTCAAACAGCTTGCTTAAATATCCAGGTTAACCAGTGGTATATCTTTACAGTATCTCAATACTAAGACTTACAGTATAATCATACTCTGTGTTTAAGGTTTAAAAGGTTATTATCTGTGTGTACGCTCGCTGTGTGTATTCCGTACACTCAGCGCAGCGTTTGTACGTGACTTGCGTGCCACGTGCGAGGTCTTTGTACGCAAATAGCGTATGAAGTGCGTAGCACGTGCACGTGGTTTAGCGGCCACTACGGCTACACGGTATTAGTATATTGCTAATGTTAAAAGGTAGAAAACTGACTCTATCAGCAGTGTCTGCTCAGATGGGTTGCCTCTGATTAATTCTCAGAGAATCCCACTGAAGTTCAAAGATATTGCCTGGCTTTCCTTCCAAGGGAGACTTTATGTGCGGGGTAATCTCAAGTGCCGAAGTGCCGATGATCGTGGTTGCCCACGTGAGGAATGTCTAGAGGAGGAGGAGACAATGGACCACTTCCTCCTTGAGTGTCCCTTCAATATAAAGGTTTGTAAAGTGGTTTCAAGGGCCTTGCGCATCCCGTGCCTTTCGGGGCATAGTTACCCTGAGTGGGTTTATGGGACGCTCAAAGGGTATAAAGGATATGATTTAACCACAATTTTTTTAGTTAGTTTAGCAATTAGGTTTCACACATGGGGTGCACGGTTTCAGGTTTCCCTCAGAGCAAAGGTCCTCCCCTGTGAAGTGGTGGAGGGAAATATTCTACACGAGATTAGGGGGATGATGGATATGGACTGGAGGAGGTTGGATGCTGTCGAGTGGTCCAGGCTCTGGCGCCACTTGAAACCCCCTTGAGTGGGTAGCAGAAATCCTTTTCTTGTTCATCTTCTGGCTTTGTTCTTCACCTCCCCGTAGATTTTCTTTTTCTGTCGTTGTTTTTTTGTTGAGACGGTTTACATGTGGCTAAAAGATTTCATTCATTTTGTCATTGCTTGTGGTTATGATGTGTATTGTTTGTATAGTAGGTTGGTTTTGTCTAGATGATTTGTGTTAAGCTGTACTGGCAGTGTGTGCAGCCATACAAGCTTTGTTGCTTTATGTTTGGTTAGCTAGACAACAATTCAGTGTATACTGTGTGTCTGTTATGCACACCAGTGCCTGCAGGAAAGTACTGGTGTCAGGACTGTTATGCACTCCAGTGCCTGCAGGAATGTACTGGTGTTTGAACTATTATGCAAAACAAATGGACTCACAGACAGACTAGGGAATATGACATAACGTACACAGAAGGTGGTAGGGTAACAAAATACACACAAAGTGAACAGAGAAGCCCAGAGGCTAAGGAACTGGGTATCTCCCTTGTATTAGAACTGCTCAGATGGTAAAAGCAAGATGTTGTGTTTTAATACGTAGAGAACCCGAAATGCTGTTGCTAAGGGCAACAGCAAAACCCTAAAGGGTTACCAACGGGTGTGGCAGTAAACTCCTTGGTCAGAGATGGAATGATAGACACAAGGAGAGTCTCCACAATCCTAATTCTCACTTGCAGTGCACAGGTTCAGCTTACTGCCACTAAACTGACCCCTGACACCTAGCACAGTGAGACAGGATTAGACAGGCAAGTCTTAGAATACAGCCGCAAACTTGCTAAATTCACAGAGTAGTAACAGAACCCCAGCAAGCTAAACGACTGACTCCAGTCTTACTGCTAGGTCTGGATTGGCAGAGTGTAATACCAAATCCCCAGGCCTATTTGCAGTAAGCAACAAACAAATACAAAGCTACACAGTACTGGCTAACTTTCAGAAACTGACTAACCAACAAAGATTCAGCAGCATCTGCTTACCCTGAAAAGAGGCCTTATAAAGCAGGTGCTGTCCACGCCCCACTCAGACCTCACAGACTGTGAGCACAAAAACCAGCACCGGATCCCCTGCCATGCACAGAGCCTATAACCACTGCACAGCAAAAGACCCGAACCGGAGTATCAGCTGCGCTCAGGTTACTCCGCTAGCACTTGTCTCCCGGTTGCCATGACGACGTGGCAGCACAGGGCAGGAGACCCTAACAGTACCCCCCCTCTGATGAGGGGTCAAAGAACCCCTACCACCGGGTTTATCGGGGAACTGCGAGAAGAAAGAGCGTATCAGTCTGGGGGCATGAAGATCACAACTGCGCACCCACGACCGCTCCTCCGGGCCATACCCCTTCCAGTGCACCAAAAATGACAGCCGACCCCGAACCACCTTGGAGTCAAGAATCCTTTCAACAACAAACTCCCTCTGGCCACGTATCAGAAGAGGGGAAGGTCTTCCACTGGAAGAAGGATTACTAATTGCCCGTTTTAAAAGGGAACAATGAAATGTTTTATTGATACCCAAAGAACGGGGCAGATCTAACTGAAATGCCACCGGATTGATAACCCTGGTGATCTTATAAGGGCCGATGAACCGGGGGCCTAACTTATGAGATGGCTGTCTCAACTTCAAATTCTTGGTAGACAACCAGACGAAGTCTCCTAATTTGAAGCTGCAGGGTCTTTTCCGCTTATCAAAAACCCTTTTGGTCACTAATGACACAGACACAAGGGCTTTCTTCACTTTCCGCCAAATACCTCTAAGGACCGAAACCACAGAGGAACCACCAGGCGTGGAGTCCAGGGGGTCAAAAGAATTGGCCTTAGGATGATGCCCATACACACAAAGGAAGGGAGAAATCCCTGTAGCAGAGTGAGCCGCGTTGTTATAGGCAAACTCCGCCATGGACAGATGAGCAACCCAGTCAGTCTGACACTTGGAGACATAACACCTGAGGAACTGCTCCAAGGACTGGTTCACCCTTTCAGTCTGCCCATTAGACTGCGGATGGTAGCCCGACGACAAGCTGACAGAAATCTGGAGATCGGAACAAAATGCCCTCCAGAATTTGGCCACAAACTGGGATCCGCGGTCAGAGACCACATCAAGTGGCAACCCGTGGAGACGCACAACATGCAGCATAAATAATTCAGACAGGCGTCTGGCCGATGGCAGCCCAACCAGTGGAACGAAGTGCGCCATCTTCGAAAACCTGTCAACGACAACCCAGATGGCAGTCATCCCCGAGGATTTGGGCAAGTCCACCACAAAATCCATTGAAATGTGGGTCCATGGCTTAGATGGGATAGAGAGTGGATGTAATGGGCCAACAGGAACCCCTCTAGGAGTCTTATTTCGGGCACAGATGTCACATGCTCGAACCCACTGATCCACATCCTTAGCCACCGAGGGCCACCACACCGCCCTAGATAGCAACTCCCGAGTTCTGGCAATACCCGGGTGACCTGCAGACTTCTTGGCATGGAATTCCAGGAACACTCGCTGTCTTAACCTAGGAGGCACAAACAAAAGACCTACCGGAAGGTCTGGAGGAGCCTGCTCCTGTGCTCTAAGGACTAATGATAAGAGGTCCTGGGTAATGCCCACTTTAATACATGATGGGGAAACAATGGGCAACGGCTCCTCAGTGGTCTCCTGGATTGGAGCAAAACTCCGCGAGAGCGCATCAGCCTTGATGTTTTTTGACCCAGGGCGATATGTTATCAAAAAATTAAAGCGAGCAAAAAACAAAGCCCATCGTGCCTGCCTGGCATTGAGACGCTTCGCTGACTCTAAATATGCCAGATTCTTATGGTCAGTGAGAATTGAGACCACAAACTTAGCCCCCTCAAGCCAGTGTCTCCACTCCTCGAGTGCATCCTTAATAGCCAACAATTCCCGGTTACCCACGTCATAATTCATCTCGGCAGGCGAAAATTTACGGGAAAAGTAAGCACAGGGATGAAGGCGATTATCAGACACTCCCATCTGAGAAAGCACTGCCCCAATACCCATCTCAGAGGCATCCACCTCCACCACAAAAGGACGCTCTGGATCTGGGTGTCGCAGCACCTTGGCCGAAACAAATGCCCTTTTGAGACGGGTAAAAGCCGCTTTAGCCTCACAAGACCAGTGAGCAACATCCGCCCCTTTCTTAGTGAGTGCCACCAAGGGCGCCACTATAGACGAAAATCCAGCGATAAATCGTCTATAAAAATTCGCAAAGCCCAGGAAACGCTGAAGCGCCTTCAAACTAGTGGGCTGCACCCAATCCAGGACTGCCTGTACCTTGGAACCCTCCATTTGGAAACCTTCTGGGGAGATAATATATCCTAGAAATGCGATTTGCTGAACTTCAAATTCGCACTTCTCCAGCTTCGCCCCAAGCCGGTGGTCTCTGAGTTTCTGGAGGACTAAGCGTACATGCTTCCGATGTTCCTCCAGGGAATGGGAGAAGATTAGGATGTCATCTAAGTATACAACTAAGAATCTATCCAAATATTCCCTGAGCACATCATTCATGAAATCCTGGAAGACTGCCGGGGCATTACAGAGCCCAAAAGGCATCACCAAATATTCATAATGCCCTGAGTGGGTATTAAAGGCAGTCTTCCATTCATCCCCCTCTCTTATTCGGATTAGATTGTACGCACCGCGTAGGTCAATCTTAGAAAAAATGGTGGCAGTACGAAGCTGGTCAAACAAGACCGAAATGAGAGGCAGTGGGTATGAGTTTTTAATCGTGATACGGTTCAATTCCCTGAAGTCGATGCAGGGTCGCAACGAACCGTCCTTTTTACCCACGAAGAAGAACCCCGACCCAACTGGAGACTGTGAAGGTCTGATAAATCCCTTAGCCAAGTTCTCCTGAATGTACTCTGCCATAGCCTGAGTCTCAGGACGTGACAGGGAGTACAACCTGCTCTTGGGAAGCTTAGCATTTGGCAACAAATCAATGGCACAGTCATAGGGGCGATGGGGAGGTAGTACCTCTGCAACTTTTTTGGAGAACACGTCCGCAAAATCTGCATAACACCCTGGCAATCCTGGCAAACTTAGCTGCGAGAACCTGACTGGAAGGCTCAAGCAACTCTTGAAACAATCAGTACCCCAACTAAGAATCTCCCCAGAGACCCAGTCAAATTGAGGATTGTGGACCCTTAACCAGGGTAACCCCAACACCAATGGGGCAAAAGTACAGACAGTCACATAAAAGGACAATTTTTCAGAGTGTGTGGCTCCAATAAACAAAGAAATCTGGCTAGTGCAAGAGGTAATTTTACCTTGGGATAATGGTTCCCCGTTTAACCCACAAATCTCAATTTCCGATGCCAAGGGTACTAAGGGAACAGAGTGTTTCAGGGCGAATTGGCGGTCCATAAAAACCCCGTCGGCCCCACTGTCCACAAAGGCCTCAGTCTTGACAGTTTGACCGAGGATCTTCAAGGTCACCGGAATGATAAAAGTCTTCTTGGGAAATTCTGACTTCTGGCCTGACAGGATATTTCCCATCACCCTCAGGCCCTGAAGTTTTCCGGCTTTTCTGGGCATGATACTACCACATGACCTTTATTCCCACAGTACAAACACAACCCCTGCTGTCTCCTCCGCGTCTTCTCACGCGAGGAGAGGCGGGTAGCCCCAATCTGCATAGGCTCCTCGGAAAATTCCTCAGAGTCTGAGGTTCCCTTGGGAAGGAAGGAAATCTCAGTCTCCCTTTCAAGCCTACGCTCTCTCAGCCGTCTATCCACCCGGATGGATAACTGCATGAGCTGATCCAAGCTATCAGGCAAGGGATATTGTACCAGTTGGTCCTTTATCTGGTTAGAAAGACCTCTTCGGTACTGGTGTCTCAGGGCTGGGTCATTCCACTGGGTATCATGGGCCAACCTCCGAAACTCCGTACAGTAAACCTCAACTAGCCTTCGCCCTTGCTTAAGGATCGAAATCTGAGCCTCGGCTGAGGCCGTCTTGTCAGGGTCATCATACAACATGCCCAGTGCCGTAAAAAAAGCATCAACACTTTTAAGCGACGGACAGTCAGGCTGCAACCCATATGCCCAGACCTGTGGGTCTCCTTGTAGCAAGGAAATCACTATGCCCACCCGCTGAATCTCCGACCCAGAAGACTGAGGCCTAAGCCGGAAGTATAGCTTGCAGCTCTCCTTGAAACAAAAGAACTGCGAGCGATCTCCAGAAAAACGATCCGGGAGATTTACTTTCGGCTCCTTAACCCCTGCAGGTGCTGCTGCTGCGGGAGCTCCGCCAGCAGCCTGGGAGGTGTGCATTTTAATGGACAAATCATTAAATTGTCGAGTCAGGACCTGCACCTGATCGACCACCTGTTGCAACGTATTTTGAGGGATATGCTCCATATTCCCACAAAATTTCAACAGGAGTATTAGGCTGCTGAATATGTTATGCACACCAGTGCCTGCAGGAAAGTACTGGTGTCAGGACTGTTATGCACTCCAGTGCCTGCAGGAATGTACTGGTGTTTGAACTGTTATGCAAAACAAATGGACTCACAGACAGACTAGGGAATATGACATAATGTACACAGAAGGTGGTAGGGTAACAAAATACACACAAAGTGAACAGAGAAGCCCAGAGGCTAAGGAACTGGGTATCTCCCTTGTATTAGAACTGCTCAGATGGTAAAAGCAAGATGTTGTGTTTTAATACGTAGAGAACCCGAAATGCTGTTGCTAAGGGCAACAGCAAAACCCTAAAGGGTTACCAACGGGTGTGGCAGTAAACTCCTTGGTCAGAGATGGAATGATAGACACAAGGAGAGTCTCCACAATCCTAATTCTCA
This sequence comes from Pseudophryne corroboree, assembly GCF_028390025.1. Lineage (NCBI taxonomy): Eukaryota > Metazoa > Chordata > Amphibia > Anura > Myobatrachidae > Pseudophryne > Pseudophryne corroboree. The sequence continues at coordinate 597,880,521 of NC_086445.1, forward strand.
CTTGCAGTGCACAGGTTCAGCTTACTGCCACTAAACTGACCCCTGACACCTAGCACAGTGAGACAGGATTAGACAGGCAAGTCTTAGAATACAGCCGCAAACTTGCTAAGTTCACAGAGTAGTAACAGAACCCCAGCAAGCTAAACGACTGACTCCAGTCTTACTGCTAGGTCTGGATTGGCAGAGTGTAATACCAAATCCCCAGGCCTATTTGCAGTAAGCAACAAACAAATACAAAGCTACACAGTACTGGCTAACTTTCAGAAACTGACTAACCAACAAAGATTCAGCAGCATCTGCTTACCCTGAAAAGAGGCCTTATAAAGCAGGTGCTGTCCACGCCCCACTCAGACCTCACAGACTGTGAGCACAAAAACCAGCACCGGATCCCCTGCCATGCACAGAGCCTATAACCACTGCACAGCAAAAGACCCGAACCGGAGTATCAGCTGCGCTCAGGTTACTCCGCTAGCACTTGTCTCCCGGTTGCCATGACGACGTGGCAGCACAGGGCAGGAGACCCTAACAGTGTCTTGTTTTATGAATTTTACCATATTTATATAATAGATGTTGCAATTTTCTTATTAAAAAGATACCGACTCTATTGATTTCAGGTGTCAAAATTCTTGCCCGAGACTCGTTAACCCTTGCAAAACTACAGCTACTTATTCATAATAGAAAATGAGAGTGTTAAGGTGCCCACTTGGGCAACGTATTTCATGCCCAAACCAGTATTGGGCAAGGCAAAATCCATGTGGGTCATATGCAAGTGACCCGACTCAGTTGTTTTCAGGTGTCAAATTGTTGCCCGAGACTCGTTAACCATTGCAAAATTACAGCTACTTATTCATAATAGAAAATGAGAGTGTTAAGGTGCCCACTTGGGCAGCGTATTTCATGCCCAAACCAGTGTTGGGCAAGGCAAAATACATGTGGGTCATATGCAAGTGACCCGACTCAGTTGATTTCAGGTGTCAAAATTATTGCCCGAGACTCGTTAACCATTGTAAAATTACAGCTTCTTATTCATAATAGAAAATGAGAGTGTTAAGGTGCCCACTTGGGCAGCGTATTTCATGCCCAAACCAGTGTTGGGCAAGGCAAAATACATGTGGGTCATATGCAAGTGACCCGACTCAGTTGATTTCAGGTGTCAATATTCTTGCCCAAGACTCGTTAACCCTTGCAAAACTACAGCTACTTATTCATAATAGAAATTGAGAGTGTTAAGGTGCCCACTTGGGCAGCGTATTTCATGCCCAAACCAGTGTTAGGCAAGGCAAAATACATGTGGGTCATATGCAAGTGACCCGACTCAGTTGATTTCAGGTGTCAAAATTCTTGCCCGAGACTCGTTAACCCTTGCACAACTACAGCTACTTATTCAAATTAGTAATTCATAATACTGTGAATGTGCCCACTTGGGCAGCGTATTTCATGGCAAAACCAGCGTTGGGCAAGGCAAAATCCATGTGGGTCATATGCAAGTGACCCTATTCAGTTGATTTCAGGTGTCAAAATTGTTGCCTGAGACTAGTTAACCCTTGCAAAACTACAGCTACTTATTCATAATAGAAAATGATAGTGTTAAGGTGCCCACTTGGGCAGCGTATTTCATGCCCAAACCAGTGTTGGGCAAGGCAAAATCCATGTGGGTCATATGCAAGTGACCCTATTCAGTTGATTTCAGGTGTCAAAATTGTTGCCTGAGACTAGTTAACCCTTGCAAAACTACAGCTACTTATTCATAATAGAAAATGATAGTGTTAAGGTGCCCACTTGGGCAGCGTATTTCATGCCCAAACCAGTGTTGGGCAAGGAAAAATCCATGTGGGTCATATGCAAGTGACCCGACTCTATTGAATTCAAGTGACAAAATTCTTGCCCGAGACTCGTTAACCCTTGCAAAACTACAGCTACTTATTCAAATTAGTAATTCATAATACTGTGAATGTGCCCACTTGGGCAGCGTATTTCATGGCAAAACCAGCGTTGGGCAAGGCAAAATCCATGTGGGTCATATGCAAGTGACCTGATTCAGTTGATTTCAGGTGTCAAAATTCTTGCCCGACACTCGTTAACCCTTGCAAAACTACAGCTACTTATTCATAATAGAAAATGATAGTGTTAAGGTGCCCACTTGGGCAACTTATTTCATGCCCAAACCAGTGTTGGGCAAGGCAAAATACATGTGGGTCATATGCAAGTGACCCGACTCAGTTGATTTCAGGTGTCAAAATTCTTACCCGAGACTCGTTAACCCTTGCAAAACTACAGCTACTTATTCAAATTAGTAATTCATAATACTGTGAATGTGCCCACTTGGGCAGCGTATTTCATGGCAAAACCAGCATTGGGCAAGGCAAAATCCATGTGGGTCATATGCAAGTGACCTGATTCAGTTGATTTCAGGTGTCAAAATTCTTGCCCGGGACTCGTTAACCCTTGCAAAACTACAGCTACTTATTCATAATAGAAAATGAGAGTGTTGAGGTGCCCACTTGGGCAACTTATTTCATGCCCAAACCAGTGTTGGGCAAGGCAAAATACATGTGGGTCATATGCAAGTGACCCGACTCAGTTGATTTCAGGTGTCAAAATTCTTGCCCGAGACTCGTTAACCCTTGCAAAACTACAGCTACTTATTCAAATTAGTAATTCATAATACTGTGAATGTGCCCACTTGGGCAGCGTATTTCATGGCAAAACCAGCGTTGGGCAAGGCAAAATCCATGTGGGTCATATGCAAGTGACCCTATTCAGTTGATTTCAGGTGTCAAAATTGTTGCCCGAGACTAGTTAACCCTTGCAAAACTACAGCTACTTATTCATAATAGAAAATGATAGTGTTAAGGTGCCCACTTGGGCAGCGTATTTCATGCCCAAACCAGTGTTGGGCAAGGCAAAATCCATGTGGGTCATATGCAAGTGACCCTATTCAGTTGATTTCAGGTGTCAAAATTGTTGCCTGAGACTAGTTAACCCTTGCAAAACTACAGCTACTTATTCATAATAGAAAATGATAGTGTTAAGGTGCCCACTTGGGCAGCGTATTTCATGCCCAAACCAGTGTTGGGCAAGGAAAAATCCATGTGGGTCATATGCAAGTGACCCGACTCTATTGAATTCAAGTGACAAAATTCTTGCCCGAGACTCGTTAACCCTTGCAAAACTACAGCTACTTATTCAAATTAGTAATTCATAATACTGTGAATGTGCCCACTTGGGCAGCGTATTTCATGGCAAAACCAGCGTTGGGCAAGGCAAAATCCATGTGGGTCATATGCAAGTGACCTGATTCAGTTGATTTCAGGTGTCAAAATTCTTGCCCGACACTCGTTAACCCTTGCAAAACTACAGCTACTTATTCATAATAGAAAATTATAGTGTTAAGGTGCCCACTTGGGCAGCGTATTTCATGCCCAAACCAGTGTTGGGCAAGGCAAAATACATGTGGGTCATATGCAAGTGACCCGACTCAGTTGATTTCAGGTGTCAAAATTCTTGCCCGAGACTCGTTAACCCTTGCAAAACTACAGCTACTTATTCAAATTAGTAATTCATAATACTGTGAATGTGCCCACTTGGGCAGCGTATTTCATGGCCAAACCAGTGTTGGGCAAGGCAAAATCCATGTGGGTCATATGCAAGTGACCCGACTCTATTGATTTCAGGTGTCAAAATTGTTGCCCGAGACTCGTTAACCCTTGCAAAACTACAGCTACTTATTCATAATAGAAAATGAGAGTGTTAAGGTGCCCACTTGGGCAACGTGTTTCATGCCCAAACCAGTGTTGGGCAAGGCAAAATACATGTGGGTCATATGCAAGTGACCCGACTCAGTTGATTTCAGGTGTCAAAATTGTTGCCCGAGACTCGTTAACCATTGTAAAATTACAGCTACTTATTCATAATAGAAAATGAGAGTGTTAAGGTGCCCACTTGGGCAGCGTATTTCATGCCCAAACCAGTGTTGGGCAAGGCAAAATACATGTGGGTCATATGTAAGTGACCCGACTCAGTTGATTTCAGGTGTAAACATTCTTGCCCAAGACTCGTTAACCCTTGCAAAACTACAGCTACTTATTCATAATAGAAAATGAGAGTGTTAAGGTGCCCACTTGGGCAGCGTATTTCATGCCCAAACCAGTGTTGGGCAAGGCAAAATACATGTGGGTCATATGCAAGTGACCCGACTCAGTTGATTTCAGGTGTCAAAATTCTTGCCCGAGACTCGTTAACCCTTGCAAAACTACAGCTACTTATTCAAATTAGTAATTCATAATACTGTGAATGTGCCCACTTGGGCAGCGTATTTCATGGCAAAACCAGCGTTGGGCAAGGCAAAATCCATGTGGGTCATATGCAAGTGACCCTATTCAGTTGATTTCAGGTGTCAAAATTCTTGCCCGAGACTAGTTAACCCTTGCAAAACTACAGCTACTTTTTCATAATAGAAAATGATAGTGTTAAGGTGCCCACTAGGGCAGCGTATTTCATGCCCAAACCAGTGTTGGGCAAGGCAAAATCCATGTGGGTCATATGCAAGTGACCCGACTCTATTGATTTCTGGTGTCAAAATTGTTGCCCTAGACTCGTTAACCCTTGCAAAACTACAGCTACTTATTCATAATAGAAAATGAGAGTGTTAAGGTGCCCACTTGGGCAACGTTTTTCATGCCCAAACCAGTGTTGGGCAAGGCAAAATCCATGTGGGTCATATGCAAGTGACACGACTCAGTTGATTTCAGGTGTCAAAATTCTTGCCCGAGACTCGTTAACCCTTGCAAAACTACAGCTACTTATTCAAATTAGTAATTCATAATACTGTGTATGTGCCCACTTGGGCAGCGTATTTCATGCCCAAACCAGTGTTGGGCAAGGCAAAATCCATGTGGGTCATATGCAAGTGACCCGACTCTATTGATTTCAAGTGACAAAATTCTTGCCCGAGACTCGTTAACCCTTGCAAAACTACAGCTACTTATTCAAATTAGTAATTCATAATACTGTGAATGTGCCCACTTGGGCAGCGTATTTCATGGCAAAACCAGCGTTGGGCAAGGCAAAATCCATGTGGGTCATATGCAAGTGACCTGATTCAGTTGATTTCAGGTGTCAAAATTCTTGCCCGAGACTCGTTAACCCTTGCAAAACTACAGCTACTTATTCATAATAGAAAATGATAGTGTTAAGGTGCCCACTTGGGCAACTTATTTCATGCCCAAACCAGTGTTGGGCAAGGCAAAATACATGTGGGTCATATGCAAGTGACCCGACTCAGTTGATTTCAGGTGTCAAAATTCTTGCCCGAGACTCGTTAACCCTTGCAAAACTACAGCTACTTATTCAAATTAGTAATTCATAATACTGTGAATGTGCCCACTTGGGCAGCGTATTTCAAGGCAAAACCAGCGTTGGGCAAGACAAAATCCATGTGGGTCATATGCAAGTGACCCGATTCAGTTGATTTCAGGTGTCAAAATTCTTGCCCGAGACTAGTTAACCCTTGCAAAACTACAGCTACTTATTCATAATAGAAAATTATAGTGTTAAGGTGCCCACTTGGGCAGCGTATTTCATGCCCAAACCAGTGTTGGGCAAGGCAAAATACATGTGGGTCATATGCAAGTGACCCGACTCAGTTGATTTCAGGTGTCAAAATTCTTGCCCGAGACTCGTTAACCCTTGCACAACTACAGCTACTTATTCAAATTAGTAATTCATAATACTGTGTATGTGCCCACTTGGGCAGCGTATTTCATGGCCAAACCAGTGTTGGGCAAGGCAAAATCCATGTGGGTCATATGCAAGTGACCCGACTCTATTGATTTCAGGTGTCAAAATTGTTGCCCGAGACTCGTTAACCCTTGCAAAACTACAGCTACTTATTCATAATAGAAAATGATAGTGTTAAGGTGCCCAATTGGGCAACGTATTTCATGCCCAAACCAGTGTTGGGCAAGGCAAAATCCATGTGGGTCATATGCAAGTGACCCGACTCTATTGATTTCTGGTGTCAAAATTGTTGCCCGAGACTCGTTAACCCTTGCAAAACTACAGCTACTTATTCATAATAGAAAATGAGAGTGTTAAGGTGCCCACTTGGGCAACGTTTTTCATGCCCAAACCAGTGTTGGGCAAGGAAAAATCCATGTGGGTCATATGCAAGTGACCCGACTCAGTTGATTTCTGGTGTCAAAATTGTTGCCCGAGACTCGTTAACCCTTGCAAAACTACAGCTACTTATTCATAATAGAAAATGAGAGTGTTAAGGTGCCCACTTGGGCAACGTATTTCATGCCCAAACCAGTGTTGGGCAAGGCAAAATCCATGTGGGTCATATGCAAGTGACCCGACTCAGTTGATTTCAGGTGTCAAAATTGTTGCCCGTGACTCGTTAACCCTTGCACAACTACAGCTACTTATTCAAATTAGTATTTCATAATACTGTGTATGTGCCCACTTGGGCAGCGTATTTCATGGCCAAACCAGTGTTGGGCAAGGCAAAATCCATGTGGGTCATATGCAAGTGACCCGATTCTATTGATTTCAGGTGTCAAAATTGTTGCCCGAGACTCGTTAACTCTTGCAAAACTACAGCTACTTATTCATAATAGAAAATGATAGTGTTAAGGTGTCCACTTGGGCAACGTATTTCATGCCCAAACCAGTGTAGGGCAAGGCAAAATACATGTGGGCCATATGCAAGTGACCCGACTCAGTTGATTTCAGGTGTCAAAATTCTTGCCCGAGACTCGTTAACCCTTGCACAACTACAGCTACTTATTCAAATTAGTAATTCATAATACTGTGTATGTGCCCACTTGGGCAGCGTATTTCATGGCCAAACCAGTGTTGGGCAAGGCAAAATCCATGTGGGTCATATGCAAGTGACCCGACTCTATTGATTTCTGGTGTCAAAATTGTTGCCCGAGACTCGTTAACCCTTGCAAAACTACAGCTACTTATTCAAAATGGTGAATTATAGTGTATTTGCCCACTTTGCCAGCGTATTTCATGCCCAAACCAGCGTTGGGCAAGGCAAAATACAGGTGGGTCATATGAAAGGGACCCGACTCAGTTGATTTCAGGTGTCAAAATTCTTGCCCGAGACTCGTTAACCCTTGCAAAACTACAGCTACTTATTCAAAATGGTGAATTATAGTGTATTTGCCCACTTTGCCAGCGTATTTCATGCCCAAACCAGCGTTGGGCAAGGCAAAATACATGTGGGCCATATGCAAGTGACCCGACTCAGTTGATTTCAGGTGTCAAAATTCTTGCCCGAGACTCGTTAACCCTTGCACAACTACAGCTACTTATTCAAATTAGTAATTCATAATACTGTGTATGTGCCCACTTGGGCAGCGTATTTCATGGCCAAACCAGTGTTGGGCAAGGCAAAATCCATGTGGGTTATATGCAAGTGACCCGACTCTATTGATTTCTGGTTTAAAAATTGTTGCCCGAGACTCGTTAACCCTTGCAAAACTACAGCTACTTATTCAAAATGGTGAATTATAGTGTATTTGCCCACTTTGCCAGCGTATTTCATGCCCAAACCAGCGTTGGGCAAGGCAAAATACAGGTGGGTCATATGAAAGGGACCCTACTCTGTGAATTTTAGGCATCAAATGTGTTGCCCAAGACTCATTAACCCTTGCAAAACTGAATGATCTGAATAAGAAGCTGGAGCTTGAATAAGAAGTGAATAAGAAGCTGGAGCTTGAATAAGAAGTGAATAAGAAGCTGGCCGAATAAGAAGCTAACTTCAGCCTCGTGGGAGGAGGGAGGAAAGAGAGCAGAGCACTGAGCAGGAAAAGAGAATCGAGGGTGGAGGGGGAGGAAACAAGATGCCCTGGACGAGAGTGACAGGAGAGGGCGGCCACTCACTGCATGGCCATGTGTCAGTTTCTGCTGCACTGTTCTGGGTGGGTGTCGGCTGGGGACTGGAGGAGCTCTGTCTCCAGTGTCTCACGGCTGCAGAGGAACAGAGCTCCTCCAAGCTGCTGTCTGGAATTATAGCGAGTGAGATCCATGAGCCACTGGGGGCGGGGCCACACGCTGCCTGTATTCGGCCCCAGACTGCAGCCGGCCTCCCGGGGAACTCCCCGGTGACTTTAAGGGCCAATCCGGCCCTGCCTATATTCTATGTTGCTCACGCGTTCCTGTTCTTTTACTGCTTCACACCCACTGTTTCCAGTGACCGGTTTGTGCAGTGCGGGAGGAAGACAGTAACATTTATTTTCTTTGTGTTATATCATCTTGACGTGATTCCTGTCCTCGCTGTATTGTTAGGATGTTCTAAATGCTATAGTCTTTACTGTTTGCCATTGTGTTTGTTTTTTGGGGGGTTTTAATTGTATTTTATTTTTCATTTATCATTGTGCTCAATTTACTCTGATTCCGGGTGGATAGTTCCTAGCCCACACTCGCCCTGTGCCACCCCCTACTTCTGGGCCTTACCTGTGAGCTTCCTTAACCCCTCGGCTCTCTTTGTTTTCATTGTTCTGATACCTAATATATTTGTATAGCCCTCCCAACACCCGGGTACAGTTTGCTTTTGGTTAGAGCTAACCTGCTTCCCTATACCCTCCGGGACCCACTTTTTGTGGACCCACTCCTCTTCTGTGTGGAGTTATATTGTTCACATTATTCCTTTCCCCTCCTCTGTCATTCACCTTCCCCTTTTTCCAACACTGCTCCCATTTTGATATTTTAGGGTGTCACCTCTAGACTTAGAGTCAACAAAGGTGTCTGTGTCCTGCGACTGCCAATATGTCTTTGAAAGTGCTTTCTATGAATGTTAAGGGTCTGAACTTACCCCACAAATTGCTCTGTCTTATACAAAATGCTTAATACCCACCACGGGGACGTTGTGCTTCTTCAAGAAACCCACTTTAAAACAAGGGTCTCACCCTTTGCTTGCTTCCAGGTGCTACCCCACCGTGCTATATTCCTCACATACTTCAAAAAAGAATGGGGTGGCTATTATGTTACGGGCTTCGGTCCCATCCCAGATCCTTTCTACTACAGTAGATAAGGAAGGACGGTATATCATTGTGGTGTGTCAGGTGGGTCCTCAAATTATGACACTGGTGAACCTATATGCCCCTAATGTAGACCAGAACGGCTTTTTCTGCAAACTCTTTGTTGAAATACAATCCCTCCGCAGGGGCATTCTTTTGGTAGGTGGGGACTTCAACTCTGTCATATTGCCTGAGTTAGATAGGAGTAGTTAACGCCACTTTCCTATTCCTCGCCAACACCAGGGGAATCTCACAAAACACATGGCTGAGGTTGGCTTCTTTGACACTTGGCGGGTCCATTACCCAACTTCCAGGGATTACACTTTTGTCTCTAACCCCAATGGCTCATATTCCCGTATCAACATGATTTTTGGTTGCAGTGGGATATTGCAATCATTATTGAAAGTAGATATTATTGCTAACTTTTGGTCTGACTGTCACGATCCGGGTATCTGGACGCCATTTCTTACCCATCAGATGCCTCCTAAGGCTGGCTCAGCGCTCCAGGACCGGATCCCATCTGTTATCCTAATGTTCACATTCCTGCATCCTCTCCTGTTTCTCTGAGACGCTGTCACAGTAACGCCTTATTACATCTGGCATGGCGTCTCCCGCGGCCTCCGCCGCCGTCCCTGAGCTTCTGCATGCAGAGTGTCAGAGTGGCGATTACGTCAGCCGCGGCCTCCGCTGTGTCCGCGTGGTTGGATGTGCACTTGTCAGCCTGGCGTCTCCTGTCTCCAGTGGCCGGCGCCGCCATTACTGTTTTCATTACCACATGGATTACAAACCAAACTTCCCTCCAAGTGTCTGCATGGGCGCAGCCATCTTGGATTCTGTCAGCTGATCATTTCCTCCAATCTGTTGTCAGTATTGTTAATCTGCATAATTGCCTAGCCAATCCCTTCCTTGCTGCAGGTATAAATACACTGTGCCTGAGCAAGGAAGGCGTCAGTGCTTTGGTTGTCAAACCTAGTTCCTGTTTGTCTCTCTCCTGTGATTGTCTTCCAGGTTCCAGCTCCTGTCTCAAGACTTCCACCATAGAGACCCGCACCAGCATTCCACCTGCGGTGTAGCCTGACTCTCCAATCCATTGTGGATTCATCTGTTTCCAGCTACAACATTACCTGCTTCCAGCAGAGTACAGCTTCCCTTAAAGGGCCGGTGTCCTTTCTACACTTTACCACTCTCCACCGGTATTATTATTTCTCCGCTCTCAAGTTCTACATTTCAGTTCATATTTCATCGCTCCCAAGTTCATTTATTATTTAACTGGTTCCAGCCAGTATCCACTCCGTGCTAACAACAGTCTGGTTCCAGCCAGTATCCACAGCAGCTGTTTTACCTTCAGCAACCCAGCTTTTCCTGGAACACCAGCTGGCACAATCCTGGGTTATCTCCATTGCTACAGTCGGGCCTGGTAAGGACTTTCCATCTAGAAGATCATAAGAACTATCTCACACTACCAGTGCCCTGTGGCTCCTGCCATCCTGTAGTACCCAGGAACTGTATTTATTATTTGCTGACTTTTACGTTTTCTTTTACTGCTGCTGTGTTGCAGAGTTGTCATAATAAACATCATTGACTTTTATCCAAGTTGTCGTGGTCACGCCTTCGGGCAGTTATTATTCATGTTACTTACATGTCCAGGGGTCTGATACAACCTCCCAGGTTCCGGTACATCTCAGCCCCTACAACTGAGGCTGCCTCCCGTCAGCTCAGGCCCTCAGTTGTGACAGTAAGCACTGACCTAATGAATCCAGCCGGAGACCAGGATCAAGCGGCCAGGCCGATGCAAGAACTGGCAGCCCGACTAGAACATCACGAGGCTGCACAGGGCCACATCATCCGCTGTCTCCAGGATCTCTCTACTCGGCTGGATGGGATTCAGACAACTCTCCGTGGATCAGGCGCATCTGGTGCGTCAACCACAGTGACTCCAGCTATAACCCCACCCACCTTACCCATTTCTGCTCCACGTCTTCATCTTCCAACGCCAGCAAAACTTGACGGATCTCCAAGATTCTGCAGGGGATTTCTCAACCAGTGTGAGATTCAGTTTGAGCTACAACCTGGCAATTTTCCCAGTGACCGTACAAAAATTGCCTACATCATCTCTCTTCTCAGTGGCTCCGCCCTTGACTGGGCATCACCGTTATGGGAGAGGTCCGACACCCTGCTATCTTCTTACACTGCATTCGTGTCAACATTCAGGCGCATCTTCGACGAGCCAGGCCGGGTAACCTCAGCTTCATCCGAGATTCTCCGTTTACGCCAGGGGTCACGTACTGTAGGACAATATCTGATACAGTTCCAGATCCTGGCATCCGAACTGGCATGGAACGACGAGGCCCTGTATGCTGCATTCTGGCATGGCTTATCTGAGCTTATTAAAGATGAGTTAGCTACCAGAGACTTACCTTCTAAGTTAGATGAGCTAATCTCACTCTGCACGAAAGTTGATTTACGTTTCAGAGAGAGAGCAACTGAGCGTGGAAGATCATCTGCTCCAAAATCTTCTGCTCCTCCTCCTCGTCAACTGTCACCATCTAAAGATGAGCCCATGCAAATTGGCCGTTCCCGTTTAACTCCTGCTGAGCGCCGAAGACGTCTCTCTGAGTCTCTTTGTCTTTACTGTGCAGCTCCGTCTCACACCATCAATGCCTGTCCCGAACGTCCGGGAAAACTCCAAACCCTAGCTCGCCCAGGAGAGGGCCGGCTAGGAGTAATGATCTCCTCTCCATCTCCTCATGATTGTAATCTCCCAGTCTCGCTTCAAGTTGCTCAACGTTATCGGAACGTCATTGCTCTCCTTGATTCCGGAGCAGCTGGGAACTTTATTACTGAAGCCTATGTTAAACGGTGGTCCCTACCCACCGAGAGACTTCCTTCCTCCTTTTCCTTAACTGCCGTGGATGGCAGTAAAATTTTTGATACTGTTATTGCTCTAAGGACTCTACCAGTTCGTCTGAGAGTGGGAGTTCTTCATTCCGAACTTATTTCACTTTTAGTGATTCCAAGAGCCACACATCCTGTGGTCCTGGGCCTTCCATGGCTCCGTCTTCACAATCCTACAATTGATTGGACGACTACGCAAATCCTGGCATGGGGTTCCTCCTGTGCAGAGACATGTTTGTTTAAAGTATTGCCTGTCTGTTCTTCCTCCCCCAGGTCGTCTGATGTTCCACCTCCTCCATATCAAGATTTCACGGATGTGTTCAGTAAAGCTTCTGCTGATATCCTTCCTCCTCATAGAGAATGGGACTGCCCGATTGATCTCGTTCCAGGGAAGGTTCCACCTCGAGGCCGAACTTATCCGTTGTCTCTGCCTGAGACGCATTCTATGGAGGAATACATTAAAGAGAACCTAGCAAAGGGGTTCATTCGACCTTCTTCTTCCCCAGCCGGCGCAGGCTTCTTTTTTGTAAAAAAGAAAGATGGTGGTCTGCGGCCGTGCATCGACTACAGAGGTTTGAACGACATTACCATCAAGAACCGTTATCCTTTACCCCTGATTACTGAGCTCTTTGACAGAGTTAGCGGAGCTACCATCTTTACAAAGCTGGACTTGCGAGGTGCATACAATCTCATCCGGATCCGTGAGGGTGACGAGTGGAAGACCGCCTTTAACACCCGTGACGGACATTATGAGTACCTCGTCATGCCCTTCGGATTGAGCAATGCTCCAGCTGTCTTCCAGCATTTTGTCAATGAGATTTTCAGAGACATTCTATACCGTCATGTCGTGGTCTATCTAGACGATATCCTCATTTTTGCCAACGATTTAGAGGAACATCGTTTTTGGGTTAAAGAGGTTCTGTCCCATCTCCGTGTCAATCATCTCTATTGCAAATTAGAAAAATGCGTCTTTGAAGTCAAGTCCATTCCGTTTCTAGGGTACATTGTGTCCGGTTCCGGACTAGAGATGGATCCTGAGAAACTACAAGCAATTCAGAATTGGCCGGTACCCTTAACCCTCAAAGGGGTCCAGAGGTTCTCAGGGTTCGCCAATTATTACCGAAAGTTTATACGAGACTTTTCCACCATTGTGGCGCCTATTACTGCTTTCACCAAGAAGGGTGCTAACCCGTCCAAGTGGTCTGAAGAAGCCATGCAAGCTTTTCATCTTTTAAAACAGAGGTTCATCTCTGCGCCTGTCCTGAAACAGCCTGACATCGACTCTCCTTTCATCCTAGAGGTGGATGCCTCCTCCGTTGGAGTAGGAGCGGTGTTATCTCAGAGGGCTAAAGATGGCCATTTACATCCTTGCAGTTTCTTCTCCCGGAAGTTCTCCCCAGCTGAGCGCAACTATGCCATTGGCGACCAGGAGTTGCTAGCCATCAAGCTCGCTCTAGAAGAGTGGAGGTATCTGTTGGAGGGAGCTTCTCATTCAATCACCATACTTACAGACCACAAGAACCTTTTATACCTGAAGGGCGCACAATGTCTCAACCCTCGTCAGGCCAGATGGGCACTTTTCTTTTTCAGGTTCGACTTTAAACTCCAGTTCTGTCCGGGCTCTCAGAATCGCAAGGCCGATGCCCTTTCCCGCTCATGGGAGCAAGAAAATGAGTCAGAGTCTTCAGACAAGCATCCTATTATAAATCCGTTGGCATTCTCCACGGTAGGGATGGACTCTACGCCCCCATCAGGGAAAAGTTTTGTGAAGCCGATGCTAAGGAAGAAGCTCATGCATTGGGCCCATGCTTCCCGTTTTGCCGGACATACAGGTATCCAAAAAACCCTGGAGTTTATCTCTAGGTCCTATTGGTGGCCAACTCTGAAAAAGGACGTCTTGGAGTTTATTGCATCTTGCCCAAAGTGTGCCCAACATAAAGTATCCCGCCAGTCGCCTGCGGGGCAACTGGTTCCACTATCCGTTCCCCGTCGACCATGGACCCACTTGTCGATGGATTTCATTACAGACTTACCCATGTGCAACAAGTTCAATACCATCTGGGTGGTAGTTGACCGGTTCACCAAGATGGCACACTTCATTCCTCTCACCGGTCTTCCGTCAGCTTCCAAGTTGGCTCAAGTATTCATACAAGAGATCTTCCGACTCCACGGTCTTCCTGAAGAAATTATCTCAGATCGAGGAGTTCAATTCACAGCCAAATTCTGGCGAAGTTTATGTCAAGTCCTCCAAGTCAAGCTAAAGTTTTCCACGGCTTACCATCCTCAGACCAATGGTCAAACCGAGAGGGTGAATCAGGACTTGGAGGCCTTCCTCCGCATCTATGTGTCCTCCTCTCAAGATGACTGGGTTCAATTACTTCCCTGGGCCGAGTTCTGTCATAACAACCAGTATCATTCTTCATCTGCTTCAACACCATTCTTCACTAACTTTGGATTCCACCCTAAAGTTCCTGAGTTCCAACCGCTTCCAGCAACTTCTGTTCCCGCAGTGGATATCACCTTGCATCAGTTTGCCAATATCTGGAAGAGCGTACGATCAGCTCTGCTCAAGGCATCGTTCAGGTACAAGAAGTTTGCGGATAAGAAGCGTCGAGCAGTTCCTGCTCTCAAGGTGGGTGATCGGGTATGGTTATCCACGAAGAATTTGAGGTTAAGAGTTCCCAGTATGAAGTTTGTACCTCGCTATATCGGTCCTTTCAAGATTGAACAAGTCATCAATCCTGTTGCTTACAGACTCCAGTTGCCTCCCTTCTTAAAAATACCCAGGACATTCCATGTTTCCCTGTTGAAACCGCTGATCTTGAATCGGTTTCATTCCTCACTTCCTCCAACTCCGAAAGTCCAAACTCAACGAGGCGTTGAGTATGAAGTGGCCAAGATCCTGGACTCACGTCACCGTTACGGTCAACTACAATATCTTATTGACTGGAAGGGTTATGGTCCTGAGGAACGTTCATGGACCAATGCTTCTGATGTCCATGCTCCTGCCTTGGTCCGGAGATTCCATTCCAAGTTTCCTCAAAAGCCAAAGAAGTGTCCTGGGGCCACTCCTAAAGGGGGGGTGCTGTCACGATCCGGGTATCTGGACGCCATTTCTTACCCATCAGATGCCTCCTAAGGCTGGCTCAGCGCTCCAGGACCGGATCCCATCTGTTATCCTAATGTTCACATTCCTGCATCCTCTCCTGTTTCTCTGAGACGCTGTCACAGTAACGCCTTATTACATCTGGCATGGCGTCTCCCGCGGCCTCCGCCGCCGTCCCTGAGCTTCTGCATGCAGAGTGTCAGAGTGGCGATTACGTCAGCCGCGGCCTCCGCTGTGTCCGCGTGGTTGGATGTGCACTTGTCAGCCTGGCGTCTCCTGTCTCCAGTGGCCGGCGCCGCCATTACTGTTTTCATTACCACATGGATTACAAACCAAACTTCCCTCCAAGTGTCTGCATGGGCGCAGCCATCTTGGATTCTGTCAGCTGATCATTTCCTCCAATCTGTTGTCAGTATTGTTAATCTGCATAATTGCCTAGCCAATCCCTTCCTTGCTGCAGGTATAAATACACTGTGCCTGAGCAAGGAAGGCGTCAGTGCTTTGGTTGTCAAACCTAGTTCCTGTTTGTCTCTCTCCTGTGATTGTCTTCCAGGTTCCAGCTCCTGTCTCAAGACTTCCACCATAGAGACCCGCACCAGCATTCCACCTGCGGTGTAGCCTGACTCTCCAATCCATTGTGGATTCATCTGTTTCCAGCTACAACATTACCTGCTTCCAGCTCAGCTTCCAGCAGAGCACAGCTTCCCTTAAAGGGCCGGTGTCCTTTCTACACTTTACCACTCTCCACCGGTATTATTATTTCTCCGCTCTCAAGTTCTACATTTCAGTTCATATTTCATCGCTCCCAAGTTCATTTATTATTTAACTGGTTCCAGCCAGTATCCACTCCGTGCTAACAACAGTCTGGTTCCAGCCAGTATCCACAGCAGCTGTTTTACCTTCAGCAACCCAGCTTTTCCTGGAACACCAGCTGGCACAATCCTGGGTTATCTCCATTGCTACAGTCGGGCCTGGTAAGGACTTTCCATCTAGAAGATCATAAGAACTATCTCACACTACCAGTGCCCTGTGGCTCCTGCCATCCTGTAGTACCCAGGAACTGTATTTATTATTTGCTGACTTTTACGTTTTCTTTTACTGCTGCTGTGTTGCGGAGTTGTCATAATAAACATCATTGACTTTTATCCAAGTTGTCGTGGTCACGCCTTCGGGCAGTTATTATTCATGTTACTTACATGTCCAGGGGTCTGATACAACCTCCCAGGTTCCGGTACATCTCAGCCCCTACAACTGAGGCTGCCTCCCGTCAGCTCAGGCCCTCAGTTGTGACACTGACCACTCGATAGTTTTGCCTTCCTTCAATCCTCTAGGCTCTTTGGGCGGCCGCCGTACCTGGAGGTTGAATGAGACTCTTCTCCACATCCCCCACTTTAAGGACCATATCAGGTCCCAAATTTAAGATTACTTTAACCTCAACATTACCAACGACACCCCCCTTCCTACTGTCTGGGAGGCACATAAAGCCGTTGTTAGAGGGGCGATGATTAAATATGGCACACATAGAAAAAAACAGAATGCGAGGGTTGTGTTTCTTACCTCACAACTGCAACAACTTGAACAAACTCATAAACTCTCCCATTCTCCACGTGTCCTTAGTCAGATCCAGAGTATTAGAGGCGAGCTTCAATCCCTCCTAACGGAATGTACAGAGAAATCCCTTAGATACATGAATCAAAAATTTTATGAAAAGGGTAACAAAACTGATTCACTATTTGCAGCTAAGCTTGGAGCGAAAAAGGCCTCTCAGACCATTTTGGCACTTAGAAATGTCTCGAAAGCCCTTAAGGTGGGTACACACTAATAGATATATCTGCAGATCAATTGATCTGCAGATATATCTATGGACGGATCGGGCAGTGTGCTGTGCATACACACTGCCCGATCCGTCGGGGACTGACGTCTTAAACTGGGTGGGCGTGTACACACGCCCGCCCAGTTCAGCTGTCAATCACCGCCGGCCGCCGCAGCATGTGTACGGGCGGTCGGCCGACCGCCCCGTACACACACAGCGACGCGCCAATATATCGATAGATATATTGGCCGTCGGCTGTGCTGCACGGCCGACGCGATACGTCTGTGAACGACGGAGTTCACAGACATATGGGCCGTACACACTGGCCGACGGGCCCGCGATATATCGGCCGTTCAAGAGAACGGCCGATATATCGACCAGTGTGTACGGGCCTTTAGTTATGATCCAGGTTCCATTAACAAATCCTTCTACACTTATTATAAATCTCTTTTTAACCTTGTAGATCCCGCGGCAGGCCCAAATCAACTGTCCGCACTTGTCCAGGACTATTTAGATACTTATAGCCTCCCCAAACTATCAGACTCCGCTATTAACAAGCCAAATTCCCCCATCTCAGTCAAGGATTTCGAAGCAGCCTTGAAAACTCAGAAACCGTCCAAAGCGGCAGGCCCAGACGGCTTCCCCATGTCGTATTACAAATCCTTCTCAGGTATACTGGCCCCCCATCTGGGCGCAATCTTTAATAAAATCATGTTAGATGAACGTTTCCATGCAGATTCCCTTACATCGGCGATTATTGTACTAAACCAGGAAAAGAGCCAACTATTTGCACGAGCTATAGGCCGATTTCGCTTCTTAATGCAGACATTAAGCTCTTCGCAAAGACTCTAGCACTTAGGTTGAATGCTTACTTGGTCCAGTTGATTGACGCAGATCAAGTGGGGTTTGTCCCGACTAGGCATGCTCTCAATAACACGAGGCGGACGATCAATTTGTTCTCATATATTAATAAACATAAATTGCAGACGGTTCTTCTATCGTTAGACGCAGAAAAGGCCTTTGAACGCCTGTCATGACCTTTCATGTTTCATACCCTGTGGTTCTATGGATTTTGCAGAAGCTTCTTGTCTGCAGTACAAGCCCTATATCACAATCCCATGGCATCTGTCTCTACCAATAGACTCTCCTCCCCTGCCTTTAGTTTAGGTAATGGCACCAGACAAGGGTGCCCTTTATCGCCTCTGCTTTATGCCCTCAGCATTGAACCATTGGCAGCTCACATTAGTCTGAACCCGGACGTCAAAGGGATTTCTGTTAAGTGCTCCCAGTATAAAATTTCTCTTTTTGCGGACGATGTACTGTTGTCCTTGTCTTCCCCTCAGACTTCGCTTCCTAACTTGCAGGCTGAACTCTCTCTGTTCAGAAGATTGTTGGGATACAAGGTTAATAGTACTAAATCTGAGGCGCTTGCATTCCATCTCCCCTCCGACATTATTAAACTCATATAATCAAATTTTGGGTATATCTGGCAGCCAAAATCCATCAAATACTTAGGGATCCAGATCACGAAGCATTACAACCAATTATTCAAGGCCAATTTTATCCCACTATTACAGGATATCAGAAAAGACCTAGCAAAGTGGGATTCTCTGTGCATTTCTTGGACTGGTAGAATTAATTCGGTTAAGGTGAATATTCTGCCAATGCTGCTTTATTTGTTCCAGACTGTTCCCATTGTGGTCCCAACTTCCTATCTCCCTTCTGTGCAATCTATGTGTGGTAAATTTATATGGTCCAACAAGAAATCCAGACTTCGGAGAGCCTGTCTTTCCAAACCAATGGCTACCAGGGGCTTGGGACTCCGCATCTTCGAACGGTATTTTCAGGCTACACAATTGAGCCATATTGTGGCTTGGCACACACCTGGGGTTTGTAGGAAGTGGGGGTCCCTGGAAAGCAACCTAATTAATAATTTCTCTGTTAGCTTCCGTCCATGGCTCCCCTAACATCTGAGACCAGCCTCGGTGCATGAAGTTCCCTGTGTCCACTCTGTTCTTAAGATACAGTTTGAATAAGAAACTTCACTTGGCACCTTTATCCTTCCCCTTTGACCCCTTTGTGGCATCATCCCCATTTCTCTATGGGATGTATGTCTTCCTACATGCACCCATGGGTTGCAGTGGGCATAACTAGGTTTTTACACGTAGCCGGAGAGTTTGCTCCGCAAACATTTTCAGCTTTATGAGAGAAATATGGTATACAGGAGACTAGATACTTTGATTATATGCAGATCACCAGCTTTGTACACTCCTTAAGTAAATCTTCTAAATTTAGGCCCCCAATATATATTTATGACCCAGGGCGTAGGGGAGTTATTTCTATTCTGTATTCTCTACTAGCCGGCTCCTCCGCTCCCAAAGAACCATTTGAATTGGCCTGGGAACAAGATTTGTGCGTCATGTTGGAGGAGGAGGAGTGGTCAGTGATCAGAGGCTCGATAGCCAAAACATCTATAAATACTAATATTAAGGAAAATGCCTTTAAAGGTCTATTCAAGGTGGTATATGGTTCCTGAAAAATTACATCATATTTTTCCTTCGTGTTCTGATTTATGCTGGAGACAGTGTGGTTCCAAGGGCTCCTTCTTACATGTATAGTGGGACTGCCCTGTTACTAGTTCTTATTGGAATAGCGTTTTCACCCTCATTGATACAATCCTCCAGACTTCCTCTCTTATTGGGCCCTTACATGCATTGCTTTGTAAACCGTTGAAGGGGATTTCTGGACCCTCTAGTAGACTCTGCACTCACATCCTTAACGCGGCTAAGCTTTTAATAGAAACCCAATGGAAGCACACTGCTGCTCTGTCCCTACAAGCAATAATCAATCAAATTTGGTTTGTAGCATCAATGCAATACATTACTGCCTTGCTTCATGATTCTATGACTACATTTTTAGCAATTTGGGGCCCATGGTACCTACATTTTCATAGACAACTGCCGGGCACCCGGTAAATGTTTACTCCAATTTGATTTCATTACCCTTTATAGAGGACAGACTTTGTTAGCAGATGGGAAAAACCATGTGCACTGCAGGGGGGCAGATATAACATGTGCAGAGAGATAGAGTTAGATTTGGGTGGGGTGTGTTAAAACTGAAATCTTAATTGCAGTGTAAAAATAGAACAGCCAGTATTTACCCTGCACAGAAACAATATAACCCACCCAATTCTAACTCTCTCTGCACGTTACATCTGCCCCCCCGCCCCCCCTGCAGTGCACATGGTTTTGCCCATCTGCTAACAAAGTTGCTGCTACGATCAGGTCTGAATTAGGCCCATTGTTCCATCTACTTTATGTCTTACTGGCGGGGCCGTAACTAGGTGTGTGCGAGAGGGACCTCGCACACAGCGCAGAGCCCTGGGGAGTGCACAGTCACGGCCCTGTTTAACACTGTACGGAGCATCAGAGCTCTGTAAAGCTCCATTGCCAGCTCCACTGTACGGACTCCGTACAGTGGAGCTGAGGCGCTGGGGCATGTTGGCGGGTCCTTCCCACTCCCATACTCCGTACTACGGAGCATGGGAGCGGGGAGGACCCGCCAACATGCCCCAGCCGCAAGCCTCAGCTCCACTGTACGGAGCTTCAGAGCGGGGAGGACCCGCCAACATGCCCCAGCTGCAGGCGCCGCTCAGCTCCATTGCCCAGCCGCAGCCCGCCCCAGCACAGAAGCACCAGCCAGTGTCAGAGGACAGCGGGGAGAGATGGTGTCTGTCTGTCTCTCTCTGTCGATGCTGTCTGCCGTAATGTGTAAAAAGGGGGACTGGCTGCCGTAATGTGTAAAAAGGGGATGCTGTCTGCCGTAATGTGTAAGAAGGGGACACTGTCTGCCGTAATGTGTAAGAAGGGGGACACTGTCTGCCGTAATGTGTAAGAAGGGGGACACTGTCTGCCGTAATGTGTAAGAAGGGGACACTGTCTGCCGTAATGTGTAAAAAGGGGACGCTGTCTGCCGTAATGTGTAAAAAGGGGGACGCTTCTGTCGTAATGTGTAAGAAGGGGACACTCTCTGCCGTAATGTGTAAGAAGGGGGATGCTGTTTGCTGTAATGTGTAAGAAGGGGACGCCGTCTGCCGTAATGTGTAAGAAGGGGGACGCCGTCTGCCGTAATGTGTAAGAAGGGGACGCTGTCTGCCGTAATGTGTAAAAAGGGGGACGCTGTCTGCCATAATGTGTAAAAAGGGGGACGCTGTCTGCCGTAATGTGTAAAAAGGGGGACGCTGTCTGCCGTAATGTGTAAAAAGGGGGACTGTCTGCCGTAATGTCTAAAAAGGGGATGCTGACTGCCGTCATGTGTAAACGGGGCTCTACCTGGTGTAGTGGCGTAGTGCTGTGTAATTTGAATAATTGAGACTACTGTGCACCGTAGTATGAATTGGTATTATTTTGTGGCCACACCCTTTCCCCATGAAGCAACTCCCCTAATTTTTTGCGCACGTCTACGGCGCGCACTGCCCATATTTTACATAAGGTGGGGAGGGGGGGCAATGCCGTTTCTTGCACACAGCGCTAAAATGCCTAGTTACGGCACTGCTTACTGGAATCTCTTTCCTTGTTCCTCACATACAGTATGGCTTCAAAGTCTTCAGAAGCAGTGTCGGAACTGGGGCATGAAGGGCCCACCTGGGGGGATGCAGTGGTAGGGGCCTATGTTTAGGGGTGTGGCCACTCTCCAGATGGGGTATGTCCAGCCTCCACAGAGGTTTGGCTAACCATTAGGGAATGCATGGTCTGGGCCCTTAATATATATAGTAAATACTGCTAGTGCCTGCATGATAATAGCAGCAGCAATGCACTGTAGAAAATACAAAATAGTCCTGTGCAGTATAAGGTAACACATGTAATTCAAGTGCGCAGTCTGGAACCTTGATCCCTAGAGGGGAAGGTGGGGCGTCCCCCCCCCCCCACCGGTGGTTCCCCCGTACCCCTGTGGGCCAGTCCAACACTGTTCAGAAGAGTATTCCAAGTGATTGTTCAGAAAGTGCATTACATTCCTTCAAGCTCTTCGAACAAACCTTATTGCTTTCAATTTTTTTTGCATGTTTTCCACTACTTGCTTGCCGTTGGGATCTCTGAAGCTCCCCGAGAACTTGTTTGAAACTTCCTTAATAGCATTGCAAGCCTATCATGTTTCCATTTTTTTTATACAGTGTTTGTTAGCTTTCGAATGTCTGGTCCAACAACCATTCCTTCTTTCAATTTGACATTCGACCGTCATGTAAACATTTTACACAAAATATTTAACAACCCCCCCCCCCCCCCTTCTCTTGGCAAAGATTTTTCAGTATGCGTCCGTGAAGGAGCTCAGACATTGGCATCTGTTCAGTGCCGCTAATGAGGTGTACATGCATTGGTAATAAGTCAGTTCAACAGAGTAACATAATAGGAAGCCACCTCAAAAAAACAGGAAGTAGACAATAGCACAGACATCAGCTGCCCTTTTTTCTGGCAACGTGCAGCTGTGGGGGTTGGGTTGGTGAAGTGCATGATGGGAAGGTTTATATAAGCTCAATCAAGCTATAAGCAAGCTCTTTCTAGGGATGGCCATCTGTGTGTTTACTATTGATGGTGAAATGTCAAGTGACCAGCTATGGGGGGTCATTCCGAGTTGTTCGCTCGTAATTTTTTCCTCGCAACGGAGCGATTAGTCGCTAATGCGCATGCGCAATGTCCGCAGTTCGACTGCGCCAAGTAAATTTGCTATGCAGTTAGGAATTTTACTCACGGCATTACGAGGTTTTTTCTTCGTTCTGGTGATCGTAATGTGATTGACAGGAAGTGGGTGTTTCTGGGCAGAAACTGGCCGTTTTATGGGTGTGTGTGAAAAAACGCTACCGTTTCTGGGAAAAACGCGGGAGTGGCCGGAGAAACGGAGGAGTGTCTGGGCGAACGCTGGGTGTGTTTGTGACGTCAAACCAGGAACGACAAGCACTGAACTGATTGCACTGGCAGAGTAAGTCTCGTGCTACTCAGAAACTGCACAGAGAAGTATTTTTGCAATATTGCGAATCTTTCGTTCGCAATTTTGATAAGCTAAGATTCACTCCCAGTAGGCGGCGGCTTAGCGTGTGCAAAGCTGCTAAAAGCAGCTTGCGAGCGAACAACTCGGAATGACCCCAATGGTTGGAAACTATGCAATGGATAACCATCCATGGTTTCACCAACCGATAATCATCCCTGTCCAATCAGGACCTGGGGCTTTGCAAGTGTCGGGGGCAGAGATATGCTCCATGACCAGGCATTTTGTAGGGAAAAAATAAATAAAAACCCATCAAATGGTTCTGTACCTTGATGGTGGGAAACCATCTGGATCTCCCCTTCAATTACACAAATGACATCAACCATTGCTAATTTCTGACACTGAACAACAACATTCCCCTGGCCTCTTGGATACAACACACTTCCTTTGTTTGAAAGGTATTCTGTATTGACCATACTTCTGCCTGTATTCCTGCAGAAATATGCCACTCTGCAATATAGTATACTCTGCCTGCATTTTATATGTACTATTTTCACTACTTTATCTGCTTTGAACCCTATGTAAAAAGTTTTTTTTTTCTAAGATAATATGGTTATCATCATGACTGGAGAGTCTCCCCTTAGGCTTAGTAAGATCTGAGAACTCTGAGGACCTCAGTCTCCTGAATGTCTTCTGGTAGTGACACCAGCAGGTCTTCATGCCTATAAGAGCAGCTTTTCCCACAAGGCTAGATGCACCTACCAGTACTGGGATGCCCACCAGGACTTACGCCACTGGCGGTAGTATGAGCTCAACCCCTAAGTGACCTGAATCAATGCTGTTGGGAACGAGTACCGGAAATACACTACAGAGCAGAGGAGAGGGGGACAGGGCTATTAGAAGGCAAACTATGGAGACAGGGCTAAGACTAAGGTACAAGAGAAGCGGGAAAGTGATGGACTGGGAGGAGGTAATAACTGACTAACAGAAAGGGTAATCTAACTAAAGAGATGGACAAGGAACATATATGAACTGGTACAAAAATAATAAGGAATGCTCCAGGCCAGTGGATGTTACTCCTGCCAACCGCAGTAATCAACACAAAGGAGCAATATTACTGTTTGGAGGTGATTAGACAGGGAGAGCAGAACAGATACACAAAGAACACAGAATGCTCCAGACCAATGGATGTTGCACCTAGCAACCGCAGTAACAAACACAGACAAGCAATACTGCTGTTGGGAGATGATAACAGTGGCAGGAGGCACTTGGGTGGTGATTACTTTTTAATATCCAATGAATAATACAATGTACACCTACCAATAGCACATGGAACAGAGGCACAAACAATGAACTGGTTGCAGGAACTAACGATAGGGGTTATGCAAAGCTACAGCTGAGGAAGAAAGGAAGACCGTAAACACACAAAGCTAGGCTCCCACACAGAGGGACAAGGGACAGACAATAGGGGTTATGTCAGGCTGTAGCTGTGGATAAATGGAAGATAGTAAAAGTACAAGGCTAGGCTTCCAACCAGTGGTGGAACTGTGGAAGGCAGTGGAGTCTCCTGACCTGAAAGGGGCACCTCTCCTCCATTGTCTCCCACTGCCCGCTGATCCATCGCCGCTGCTGCATTATTTTCTTAGATGGAGGAGCAGCGATGTGTCAGTGACACGGCAGCTGCCTCCTTGTCTCTCCAGGGAGCCGGCACTGGCTGCAGCTAGGGGGAGCTCCAGCGCACAGCTCCTTCCAGGCCCTTCCAATTGAGCTGGCTGAGTAAAGCTCTCTCTGACTCTGCCTCCGTCCAGGCTGATAGTCACAGGAAGGGACTGGCAGACACTGCTTCAAGGCATGGCCGTAACTAGGGAAGGGGGGCAGGCGACCTGGGCACCGGATTAGAGGCCCCCTAACACCCTCTCCCTATGCGGCAACGGTAGCAGCTTAGAGCCGTCAGAGCTGCCGCATTTCTGTGATTAAACTGAAAATAAACGACAGCTCCCAGCAGCCCTCGGGAGCTGTAGTTTACTTTCAATTTCCTCTCTGCAATGTGCTGTGCGCGGCGGAGCAGGAAGTCTCTCTCTCCTCTGTAGCGGAGCCGGCTGGCTGCTGACATCCCCTCTATTGTGACCTCCCCGTGCTTGCCCTGCGCTACTGGGGTAAGCAGAACACACGGAGGACTGTAGACTGAGGCCGGGTCCCGGGATCACCCGTCACAATAAAGATTTTTTTTTGGGCTGTGCACTTGACGTCATGACGTTAGCGCACTGGAGAATAGTGTACACTACGGGGCCAGCTGCTGCCTGCCTGCCGCCTGTACATGAGAAAGATCGGCTGCTTCAGAGGTACAGGACATTGGGAAGGGAAAGTAGGGCTGCTGTAGAGACGAGGATGGGTGTGTGTGGAGCGCTGCTGCAGAGGCACGGGGTGGAGGGGATTGGAGGGCCGCTGCAGAGGCACAAGTGGGTAAAGAGAGGGGTGAGGCTGCTGCATAAGCACATGGGGAAGGGGGGGTAGAGGCTGCTGCAGGGGTACAAGTGGTGAGGATAGAGGCTGCTGCAGTGGTACAAGGGGTGAGGGCACAGGAAGAAGGGAGGGCTGAGGCTGCTGCAGAGGGGGACTGAGGTAAGGCTGCAGCAGAGGCACAGTGGGGGTAAAGAGAGGGCTAAGGCTGCTGCAGAGACACAGGGGTAAAGGGAGGGCTGAGACAGGCATATGGGGTGAGGGCTGAAGCTGCTGCAGAGGCACAGGAGAAATGGATGGCTGGGGCTGCTGCAGGGGCACAGGGGGTGAGGGATGATGAGACACAGGGGGAAGGGAGGGCTGAGGCTGCTGCAAAGGCTCACGGGGGAGGGAGCCTGCCTCCATAGCAGGAGTGAAGGAAGGGCCCGTGCAGCTGCTGCCTCATGAAGGAGTGAGGTGAGGAGGTACATTCACAGCGGGCACAGCCATGGGGACAAGCTGACAAGAGAGGGAGGGCCCCCTTGTCTTAAGTACCCCAGGCCCCCCAAAGGCTTAATCAGACCCTGCTCTGTAGGTGGGGTGGGAAGCTGTGCTGTAATGCCTCCAGTCTTTCCCCCTTATACTTCTTCCCCAACAGCCCGGCCTGTGAGTGGGGTCAATCCCCTGGGATCCCACTGCACACCTCCTCTCATGGAAGTGCGACTTCCTGTCCCAGCCGTGCAGTAACATATGTGTCTGTGTACCACCAAGGATGCACCTGCCGCCAACAGGAAAGCCGGACGGGAGGAGGGAGATCCTGCAGAATGGGAGGTATGTGTGCACCTACCACACACACATGCAGGTCCCTGCTACCCTCACAAAGAGGGAGGGGGTAGCTGCTGACCTCTATGTGGCCAGACGCTGCTGCTGCTGCTGCCAGCCAACCTACCCACCCTCTATAACTGACCACTGAGGGTATACTCCAGAAACCTGTTCTCCCTGACCTGGGACTCACCTGACACACTGCTTTATTTACAAGCTGGCACCTCCAACAGTTCTGTGCTCATGGCTCAGGGTTCAACCTGTGTCCCTCCCACAGGTTGCTTATGATATATGCAAATGCTACATGTGGGCTATGTACTGGGCAGGCTGGTTAATGCAGAGGGTGCCAGGGGTACATGAGATCACAATTATTGCTTATTAGCCAGCTATGTCTGTCGCCTGATGTGGTTTTTACATAGATATTTTGTATGCTGTATAATGATCTATGTTAGAACACTTTTTAAACAAATCAGTATTCAGGAGATTGTTGGTATCTGTACTTGTTACATACATTTTTAGATGTGTTGGTCTGCCTGGCCATCTATCTTATTGTTCATTAATGGCATTCCATTCATGAACAATAAGATTGTTTAGTGATTTATATGTTTATATAGAAGATGTATGGAGTATATTGTATTAAGTATGTGTATAGTGGGCACATGGAGAGCGGTCACAGACTTAGTACTGAACCATCTCTTCAGGGCTAGAGAAGAAAACACTCGGGTAAGACAGGGACAGTGTGCTTCACCTGACATAAAATATATTTTTAAAGAGCTTACACATTGTATTTATTTGGACACTACTCTGTGGTGTGGTGTGATGTGAATCGGGAACACTACATTCGGTGTAATGTGAATAAGATTGTGCTACTGTGTGGCGTAATTTGAATTGGGGTACTATGGTGCGGCCTTCGGAGCATGCTGTCCCTTGATTAAGTATGGGAGGCAAGGGGGATTGATATGAAATTTATGTTAGAAAAGGCAATTTTTCATGTCAAAAAGTTCTAAAATATATATATTATATTTTATATATATATATATATATATATATATATATATATATTAAATATATATAATTGTCTCCAACGGCGGCACTCAGGACTAAACTCAGGAACAAAATCACTGACACATATGGTAGTTTTTTAACGTTTCAGTGCTGCTGCACTCTTATCAAGATGTGTCACAAAGTACAAACAAGCAAAACTTACCCCCTAAATAGACCCAGTGAATGGACGTCTCTGAAGCCGCTTCCCACTACGCCGCCAAAAGCTCCAGCGACGCAAGAAAGTGACGTCAGACAGCCCAAATATGTTGCATAGCAACGGTAAACACATTCCATACAAAATGCATCATTGCCATAAAGCGTTTAACTCATTCACTGTCTCGACTAGCAATACAGCTTAAGCTATTCAATAATATCAATCCATTGTACCTCACGCTGTAGTAACATTTTCTTCCAATCGACACCTCTAGGAGGCAATGGAATATGATCTATAATGCGGCGTGGCGGGAAGCGGCTTCAGAGACGTCCGTTCACTGGGTCTATTTAGGGGGTAAGTTTTGTTTGTCTGTACATTGTGACACATCTTGATAAGAGTGCAGCAGCACTGAAACGTTGAAAAACTACTCAGTGATTTTGTTCCTGAGTTTAGTCCTGAGTGCCGCCGTTGGAAACAATTGTATGGAGCTGTATGCTGTGCAGCTTAATACGGAGGGCACCAGGCAAGCTACCTGGGGAGATGATCTGAGTGCCAGATTTTTGCTTACTATATATACACTGCTCAAAAAAATAAAGGGAACACTTAAACAACACAATGTAACTCCAAGTCAATGACACTTCTGTGAAATCAAACTGTCCACTTAGGAAGCAACACTGATTGACAATCAATTTCACATGCTGTTGTGCAAATGGAATAGACAACAGGTGGAAATTATAGGCAATTAGCAAGACACCCCCAATAAAGGAGTTGTTTTGCAGGTGGTGACCACAGACCACTTCTCAGCTCCTATGCTTTCTGGCTCATGTTTTGGTCACTTTTGAAAGCTGGCGGTGCTTTCACTCTAGTGGTAGCATGAGACGGAGTATACAACCCACACAAGTGGCTCAGGTAGTGCAGCTCATCCAGGATGGCACATCAATGCGAGCTGTGGCAAGGTTTGCTGTGTCTGTCAGCGTAGTGTCCAGAGCATGGAGGCGCTACCAGGAGACAGGCCAGTACATCAGGAGACGTGGAGGAGGCCATAGGAGGGCAACAACCCAGCAGCAGGACCGCTACCTCCGCCTTTGTGCAAGGAGGAGCAGGAGGAGCACTGCCAGAGCCCTGCAAAATGACCTCCAGCAAGCCACAAATGTGCATGTGTCTACTCAAATAATCAGAAACAGACTCCATGAGGGTCCGACGTCCACAGGTGGGGGTTGTGCTTACAGCCCAACACCGTGCAGACCGTTTGGCATTTGACAGAGAACACCAAGATTGGCAAATTCGCCACTGGCGCCCTGTGCTCTTCACAGAGGAAAGCAGGTTCTCACTGAGCACATGTGACAGACATGACAGAGTCTGGAGACGCCAAGGAGAACGTTCTGCTGCCTGCAACATCCTCCAGCATGACCGGTTTGGCAGTGGGTCAGTAATGGTGTGGGGTGGCATTTCTTTGGAGGGCCGCACTAAGCTAATTGAGCATCTACCAATATATATGTCTGTTGTGAGAGGCAGAGAGGTTCCTGCATTAGGAGGAGGTGCAGGCCCTGACATGCCACATGGAGCATTATGGGGTTGCACCAAGGTAGGTAGCTCTTAGCTTAGACATATTGTAGTAAGGAGCCATTATCATGTGGCTCCTTGCTGGTTAGTATTAGACCCAGATTGGGGTAATGGAGGTGTGAGGTGTGGTGCCTCTGGACTGGCTGAGCTGGATGGCTTTAGTGTGGCATACCTTTACATTCTATTAACACTTTTCACTTATTACTTTTTTTAACACTATTTCTCTATTTTAATTACATTTCATGTTTGTATCACCCTCTCTATAGCTTCGGTTTCCTAAATACTAATTTATTAACACTATAGTTTTTTCACTGGTGTGCTACGCTGGGCTTTCTGGCTTATGCTGGTGTTTTGGGGTGCCACACCCTGCACCTAGATATAGCGCTAGGGACCCCAAATATACAGAGACGCCTTGATGCGGCTTTGGGGCTTAACCACACATTTGCGCAAATATCTGTAACGAAGATCTCTGAATTCTATTATTATGTGGGATTTATATCTGGTTACTGTTATCATTCAGGGTGCTGGGGGAAACCAAATGCCTTTTTTTCTTGCTCAGAAATACCCCTCCCTTTCGAGCACCTGAATGATATCACTAAGCTAATTGAGCATCTACCAATATATATGTCTGTTGTGAAAGGCAGAGAGGTTCCTGAATTAGGAGGAGGTGCAGGCCCTGACATGCCACATGGAGCATTATGGGGTTGCTCCAAGGTAGGTAGCTCTTAGCTTAGACATATTGTAGTAAGGAGCCATTATCATGTGACTCCTTGCTGGTTAGTATTAGACCCAGATTGGGGTAATGGAAGTGTGAGGTGTGGTGCCTCTAGACTGGCTGAGCTGGATGGCTTTAGTGTGGCATACCTTTACATTCTATTAACCCTTTTCACTTATTAATTTTTTTTAACACTATTTCTCTATTTTAATTACATTTCATGTTTGTATCACCCTCTCTATAGCTTCGGCTTCCTAAATACTAATTTATTAACACTATAGTTTTTTCACTGGTGTGCAACGCTGGGCTTTCTGGCTTATGCTGGTGTTTTGGGGTGCCACACCCTGCACCTAGATATAGCGCTAGGGACCCCAAATATACAGAGACGCCTTGATGCGGCTTTGGGGCTTAACCACACATTTGCGCAAATATGTGTAACGAAGATCTCTGAATTCTATTATTATGTGGGATTTATATCTGGTTACTGTTATTCAGGGTGCTGGGGGAAACCAAATGCCTTTTTTTCTTGCTCAGAAATACCCCTCCCTTTCGAGCACCTGAATGATATCACTAAGCTAATTGAGCATCTACCAATATATATGCTCGCCAGAGGTAGCCTGACTGCCATTAGGTACCAAGATGAGATCCTCAGACCCCTTGTGAGACCATATGCTGGTGCGGTTGGCCCTGGGTTCCTCCTAATGCAAGACAATGCTAGACCTCATGTGGCTGGAGTGTGTCAGCATTTCCTGCAAGACGAAGGCATTGATGCTATGGACTGGCCAGCCCGTTCCCCAGACCTGAATCCAATTGAGCACATCTGGGACATCATGTCTCGCTCCATCCATGTCTTGCACCACAGACTGTCCAGGAGTTGGTGGATGCTTTAGTCCAGGTCTGGGAGGAGATCCTTCAGGAGACCATCCGCCACCTCATCAGGAGCATGCACAGGCGTTGTAGGGAGGTCATACAGGCACGTGGAGGCCACACACACTACTGAGCCTTATTTTGACTTGTTTTAAGGACATTACATGAAAGTTGGATCAGCCTGTAGTGTGTTTTTTCTAGTGATGAGCGGATTCGGTTTTACTCGGTTCTCAAAACCGAATCTTATTGGCTATTCAAAACACGTGACATCCGTGAGCCAATAAGATGCCGTTTTGAGAACCGAGTAAAACCGAGTAAAACCGAACCCGCTCATCACTAGTTTTTTCCACTTTAATTTTGAGTGTGACTCCAAATCCAGACCTCCATGGGTTAATAAATTTGATTTCCATTGATAATTTTTGTGCGATTTTGTTGTCAGCACATTCAACTATGTAAAGAACAAAGTATTTAATAAGAATATTTCATTCATTCAGATCTAGGATGTGTTATTTTAGTGTTCCCTTTATTTTTTTGAGCAGTGTGTATATATATATATATATAGTAGTAAAGATGATGTGCGGCACTCAGGATTGAAGAAAAGAATCACCACCAGCGTAATGATCAACGTTTCAATTTTACTATGAAAATTGTCATCAGGATACAAACAATGTTAAAAGCTCACCTTATATCCCGGTCACCAGCGTGAAGTGTGATGTGCAGCGTTCGTTCGGCGGGGAACCGCTCGATCGTGTGGCGCTGTGTGATGACGTAATCGCGTTGTGCGCGACTCGCGTCAGGGACCCGTCACCATGGAAACCCGATGCAACACACCTGGGGGGAGCAAGGCGGCAATGTTGCGTGGTTGTCAGGCTGTATAATGAATGCAAGGAGATGCGTACCTTATAAGGAGAATGTTTACAAGTCTGGCTGGCATTGGGCATAATAAAGATGAAATAATAAAGTAGTAAAGGGGTACATGAAAATGTGTGAAAATGTAAAAATGTAAATGCTGCATACAAAGCGTCCCCATAATACATGGGTAAATGTGGTGGCACTATTAGTAAAGTCCTCCACAGCTGCAAGAGATGTTTGTTAATGCTATCAAGCAAAAAATGAAGGGGAAAATGTAGAATGCAGCTGTTATATAAACACAACTATTGTGTCAATCAGTCTGTATGACTGCCAATAGACATGTAATAAATCGATGCGGGCATCAGATAGCTGGATCTATTAATGTAGCCCTAATTAATTATGTGTGACAGGATAATACATTAAACACTGAAAAATATATGTAAATGTAACTGCGTCAATGGAGGAACAAATGTAAAGATCTACAGCAAGATAAGAGAGAACCCAGTGATAACCTGATAATTGATGTGAACAGGTAAACTAGAACATGGTGAAAAGGAACATGATAAACAGAGTATGCAGTTGGAAAAAACATATGTTTAGAAGAAACAAGACAATGGTAATGATTCGTTGAGTCCCTTGGGCGTTATTACATCTAATTTAAATATCCAACGTGATTCACATTGTAACAGCGCCTTATGCCTGTCGCCACCTCTGATGTTGGCAGGTATGTGATCAATCATGCGATATCGTAGACTCGCCAACGAGTGTCTCAAGGTCACGAAGTGGCGTGCCACCGGTTGGTCACTCTTCCCTTTGATTAAAGCCTGTCTGATGGCGGATCTGTGGACAGTCATTCTTTCTTTAAACTTCCTCTTGGTCTTGCCGATGTAGGTCAAGCCGCAAGGGCAAATTATTTGATAGATCACAAAGGAAGACTCACACGTCAAATGATGTTTGATGGAGATTTTGTAGCCCAGATGTGGGTGATGAAAAGTATCCCCAGCGATGAGGTATTGGCATGTTGTACATGTGCATCTGAAACAACCCCGTTTATAGGGTGTAAATATCATGGGCCTTTCAACGGTGGTTCTGGTAGAAATGTCTGTTTTTACCAGTATGTCTCTCAGATTTCTGGAGCGGTGATAGCAAGGCATGATGTTAGTATCCTGTAGATTCAATTTGTTATCGGTTTGAATAAGGTGCCAATGTTTTTTGGTAACCCTATTAATTTCTTCTGAGGATGAGTTGAAAGTACTTTTCCAAACAAATTTAGATGATGTAGTGGTCCTGGGTTTCTTGCATAATAATGATGCTCTGTTCATGGCTAACACTCTTGTTTTGGTCTCATACAGATGTTTAGGGTTGTATCCACGTACGGTGAACCGGTTGATTAGATCATCAATTTGAACAGATGCTTGTTGTATATCTGAGTTGATTCTATGGATCCTTATCATTTGTGAATACGGTAGACCAAGCTTGAGGCCTTTAGGATGACAACTTGCATTATGCAGGAAGGTGTTTCTGTCAGTCGGTTTGATGAACACCGTGGTATTGATAGTTGTATTCATAATAGATATCCTGACATCAAGGAAATCTATAGTGTGTTGATCCATTTTGTAGACTAATTTAACTGGGCTGCAGGAGATGTTATGTGCGTCCAGTAGGTTCTGCAGTGTTGCTTGAGGGCCTTTCCATATGATGAGCAGGTCATCGATGTATCTCTTATACAAGATGATGTTGGATGAGATGTTGGTGTCAGAAAAGAAGATGTCTTTCTCCACTTCCATCATGTATATATTTGCATAGGTAGGGGCCACGGCCGATCCCATGGCACACCCCCTTAATTGTAAGTAGAATTTGTTGTCAAACAAGAAGAAGTTTTTAGTTAGTACCAATTCCATAAGATGAACCAGGATTTCATTATGTGTTGGATCAAACTTCAGCTCATTCGCCAAAACCTTTTTAATTGCCTGTAATCCCTCGCAGTGTGGTATAATTGTGTATAAGCTGGTGACATCAGCTGTTACCAGCCATGTGTCTGGGGGAATAGGTCCAATTTCATTCAGCTGGTTGAGAAGGGATGTTGTGTCCATCAGAATATGAGGATATTGTTGTACACAAGGCTGCAAGATGGAATCCAACAATACTGATGTGGGCTGGAATAGTGCGCCTCTGGCCGAGATAATTGGTCGTCCAGGGGGGGGATTGATCCCCTTATGGATCTTAGGCACTGTATAAAGGATAGGAACCACTGGATGTTCTGGAAGTAGTAGATTCATAACTTCCTCTGTAATAATCCCTGCATCGCAGGACCTCTGTAGTGCTTCTTTAAGATCTTTCAGGAAGAATGGCGTCGGATTGCCATTCAGTCTCGTATATACCCCTGGTTCTTCAAGTTGACGATAAATTTCCGCCCGGTAATCTGAAATGTCCTGCAGAACAATGGCTCCGCCCTTGTCTGCTGGGCGAATAATTATTTGTTTATTGTTTGATAAGTTAAAGAGAGCTTCTGATTCTGATTTGGATAAATTATGTTTAAATCCCTCTTTAGTTGTTGAAAGATATTTTGATCCCTGGTCCACTAAACGCATGTATGTTTTGATGCTAGCGTTATTTGATAGTGGATCAAAGCTTGATGGTGGTTTAAATTGTATCAGTTTTGCAGGTATATCGCTGGATCTTTGCGTCGGTGTCTCTGCAAAATATTCCTTAAATTTCAACTTGCGGTGAAGTTGATTTTTGGCAACTTGCCAGTTCAGGTCATCGAATGGAACTGCCGGGACAAACGTTAGACCTTTGGATAATACACTGGTTTCGCTGGAAGAGAGTTCGTGATGAGATAAATTAACGATTACCTCCGCTTGTTTGGCGCGGGTGGTTTCTTTCCACCTACGGCTACGTTTACACTGGCCCCCTCTTCTTGTTGCTTTGCTCTGCGAGGTCTTGCTTCGCGGGTACCGACATCTAAAGGGACCGTTCCCTTGGGTCGGTTGGGAGGTACATCTTGATCACTGTTTGTGCTCTGGCCATCCGCCGATGTTTCTGTGTCCATGTCCGTTCGGGGGTAACGTCGTCGTCTGTGAAATGGTTTTCTGTTTCCACCAGGATCATTTCCAGAGAGCCATCTGTATACTTGGTGGTTCTCATAATCCTGGTCTACTTTATCAAATTTGGATTTTTTAAATTTGATGAGATCCCGCTTATAAATGGCTAATTGGTTTTCCAATTTCGCCAGCCAGTTACTCTCCGAATCCGCAGTCAATATGGGAAGATGTTTTGCTTCATATTTGTTGATTTTTAGTTTGGAGTTGTCTACCTCCAAATTGGCTTGCTCAATTACCAACAGCATGAGGTCTGATGAGCATTTGTTTAGGATAGATATCCATTTACGGCAAAATGCCGGATTGAATCTACCAATGGTGGGACAATTCCTCACCCTGAATCCTCTTGGGATTTTTTTAGCCCGGTAATAGTCGCTCAGGGTGATCGCATGATACGTGAAATCAATTTCTTTCTTTTTCATGCGAAGCAAATCTCTGTATATTGCTTCCGGCGCCAAAGCTTCAGCTTGTGACCATAGTTGTTCTTTATGCAGGATGGCTTCTGTATCTGATTCGGAGTAACTGAAATGTTCCTGTAGCGGAATCAGTGCCGGGTTGAAAAGGTTTTCATCTCCTTGTGCTTGGTGCTCCATATCTGAATATCTCAGGAGTGCTGGGTGGGGTTCCGTGTACAATTTAAAATGATTATTGTATGCACACAATAATCCACAATGGCTTCCAGATGCGAATAAGCAAGATGATATATATGAAATGACTGGGTTGGTTGCCTTGGCCCGCTGAGTTCCTTGTGGTTTAGGAACACGGCATATGTATGTAGAAGACGGTCCGGCACTCCAATAACTGGTGCATTTGTCCCTGGTGCCCTCACTTTCCCATAGGTAAATGCAGTAAAGATGATGTGCGGCACTCAGGATTGAAGAAAAGAATCACCACCAGCGTAATGATCAACGTTTCAATTTTACTATGAAAATTGTCATCAGGATACAAACAATGTTAAAAGCTCACCTTATATCCCGGTCACCAGCGTGAAGTGTGATGTGCAGCGTTCGTTCGGCGGGGAACCGCTCGATCGTGTGGCGCTGTGTGATGACGTAATCGCGTTGTGCGCGACTCGCGTCAGGGACCCGTCACCATGGAAACCCGATGCAACACACCTGGGGGGAGCAAGGCGGCAATGTTGCGTGGTTGTCAGGCTGTATAATGAATGCAAGGAGATGCGTACCTTATAAGGAGAATGTTTACAAGTCTGGCTGGCATTGGGCATAATAAAGATGAAATAATAAAGTAGTAAAGGGGTACATGAAAATGTGTGAAAATGTAAAAATGTAAATGCTGCATACAAAGCGTCCCCATAATACATGGGTAAATGTGGTGGCACTATTAGTAAAGTCCTCCACAGCTGCAAGAGATGTTTGTTAATGCTATCAAGCAAAAAATGAAGGGGAAAATGTAGAATGCAGCTGTTATATAAACACAACTATTGTGTCAATCAGTCTGTATGACTGCCAATAGACATGTAATAAATCGATGCGGGCATCAGATAGCTGGATCTATTAATGTAGCCCTAATTAATTATGTGTGACAGGATAATACATTAAACACTGAAAAATATATGTAAATGTAACTGCGTCAATGGAGGAACAAATGTAAAGATCTACAGCAAGATAAGAGAGAACCCAGTGATAACCTGATAATTGATGTGAACAGGTAAACTAGAACATGGTGAAAAGGAACATGATAAACAGAGTATGCAGTTGGAAAAAACATATGTTTAGAAGAAACAAGACAATGGTAATGATTCGTTGAGTCCCTTGGGCGTTATTACATCTAATTTAAATATCCAACGTGATTCACATTGTAACAGCGCCTTATGCCTGTCGCCACCTCTGATGTTGGCAGGTATGTGATCAATCATGCGATATCGTAGACTCGCCAACGAGTGTCTCAAGGTCACGAAGTGGCGTGCCACCGGTTGGTCACTCTTCCCTTTGATTAAAGCCTGTCTGATGGCGGATCTGTGGACAGTCATTCTTTCTTTAAACTTCCTCTTGGTCTTGCCGATGTAGGTCAAGCCGCAAGGGCAAATTATTTGATAGATCACAAAGGAAGACTCACACGTCAAATGATGTTTGATGGAGATTTTGTAGCCCAGATGTGGGTGATGAAAAGTATCCCCAGCGATGAGGTATTGGCATGTTGTACATGTGCATCTGAAACAACCCCGTTTATAGGGTGTAAATATCATGGGCCTTTCAACGGTGGTTCTGGTAGAAATGTCTGTTTTTACCAGTATGTCTCTCAGATTTCTGGAGCGGTGATAGCAAGGCATGATGTTAGTATCCTGTAGATTCAATTTGTTATCGGTTTGAATAAGGTGCCAATGTTTTTTGGTAACCCTATTAATTTCTTCTGAGGATGAGTTGAAAGTACTTTTCCAAACAAATTTAGATGATGTAGTGGTCCTGGGTTTCTTGCATAATAATGATGCTCTGTTCATGGCTAACACTCTTGTTTTGGTCTCATACAGATGTTTAGGGTTGTATCCACGTGCAATAACGCCCAAGGGACTCAACGAATCATTACCATTGTCTTGTTTCTTCTAAACATATGTTTTTTCCAACTGCATACTCTGTTTATCATGTTCCTTTTCACCATGTTCTAGTTTACCTGTTCACATCAATTATCAGGTTATCACTGGGTTCTCTCTTATCTTGCTGTAGATCTTTACATTTGTTCCTCCATTGACGCAGTTACATTTACATATATTTTTCAGTGTTTAATGTATTATCCTGTCACACATAATTAATTAGGGCTACATTAATAGATCCAGCTATCTGATGCCCGCATCGATTTATTACATGTCTATTGGCAGTCATACAGACTGATTGACACAATAGTTGTGTTTATATAACAGCTGCATTCTACATTTTCCCCTTCATTTTTTGCTTGATAGCATTAACAAACATCTCTTGCAGCTGTGGAGGACTTTACTAATAGTGCCACCACATTTACCCATGTATTATGGGGACGCTTTGTATGCAGCATTTACATTTTTACATTTTCACACATTTTCATGTACCCCTTTACTACTTTATTATTTCATCTTTATTATGCCCAATGCCAGCCAGACTTGTAAACATTCTCCTTATAAGGTACGCATCTCCTTGCATTCATTATACAGCCTGACAACCACGCAACATTGCCGCCTTGCTCCCCCCAGGTGTGTTGCATCGGGTTTCCATGGTGACGGGTCCCTGACGCGAGTCGCGCACAACGCGATTACGTCATCACACAGCGCCACACGATCGAGCGGTTCCCCGCCGAACGAACGCTGCACATCACACTTCACGCTGGTGACCGGGATATAAGGTGAGCTTTTAACATTGTTTGTATCCTGATGACAATTTTCATAGTAAAATTGAAACGTTGATCATTACGCTGGTGGTGATTCTTTTCTTCAATCCTGAGTGCCGCACATCATCTTTACTGCATTTACCTATGGGAAAGTGAGGGCACCAGGGACAAATGCACCAGTTATTGGAGTGCCGGACCGTCTTCTACATACATATGCCGTGTTCCTAAACCACAAGGAACTCAGCGGGCCAAGGCAACCAACCCAGTCATTTCATATATATCATCTTGCTTATTCGCATCTGGAAGCCATTGTGGATTATTGTGTGCATACAATAATCATTTTAAATTGTACACGGAACCCCACCCAGCACTCCTGAGATATTCAGATATGGAGCACCAAGCACAAGGAGATGAAAACCTTTTCAACCCGGCACTGATTCCGCTACAGGAACATTTCAGTTACTCCGAATCAGATACAGAAGCCATCCTGCATAAAGAACAACTATGGTCACAAGCTGAAGCTTTGGCGCCGGAAGCAATATACAGAGATTTGCTTCGCATGAAAAAGAAAGAAATTGATTTCACGTATCATGCGATCACCCTGAGCGACTATTACCGGGCTAAAAAAATCCCAAGAGGATTCAGGGTGAGGAATTGTCCCACCATTGGTAGATTCAATCCGGCATTTTGCCGTAAATGGATATCTATCCTAAACAAATGCTCATCAGACCTCATGCTGTTGGTAATTGAGCAAGCCAATTTGGAGGTAGACAACTCCAAACTAAAAATCAACAAATATGAAGCAAAACATCTTCCCATATTGACTGCGGATTCGGAGAGTAACTGGCTGGCGAAATTGGAAAACCAATTAGCCATTTATAAGCGGGATCTCATCAAATTTAAAAAATCCAAATTTGATAAAGTAGACCAGGATTATGAGAACCACCAAGTATACAGATGGCTCTCTGGAAATGATCCTGGTGGAAACAGAAAACCATTTCACAGACGACGACGTTACCCCCGAACGGACATGGACACAGAAACATCGGCGGATGGCCAGAGCACAAACAGTGATCAAGATGTACCTCCCAACCGACCCAAGGGAACGGTCCCTTTAGATGTCGGTACCCGCGAAGCAAGACCTCGCAGAGCAAAGCAACAAGAAGAGGGGGCCAGTGTAAACGTAGCCGTAGGTGGAAAGAAACCACCCGCGCCAAACAAGCGGAGGTAATCGTTAATTTATCTCATCACGAACTCTCTTCCAGCGAAACCAGTGTATTATCCAAAGGTCTAACGTTTGTCCCGGCAGTTCCATTCGATGACCTGAACTGGCAAGTTGCCAAAAATCAACTTCACCGCAAGTTGAAATTTAAGGAATATTTTGCAGAGACACCGACGCAAAGATCCAGCGATATACCTGCAAAACTGATACAATTTAAACCACCATCAAGCTTTGATCCACTATCAAATAACGCTAGCATCAAAACATACATGCGTTTAGTGGACCAGGGATCAAAATATCTTTCAACAACTAAAGAGGGATTTAAACATAATTTATCCAAATCAGAATCAGAAGCTCTCTTTAACTTATCAAACAATAAACAAATAATTATTCGCCCAGCAGACAAGGGCGGAGCCATTGTTCTGCAGGACATTTCAGATTACCGGGCGGAAATTTATCGTCAACTTGAAGAACCAGGGGTATATACGAGACTGAATGGCAATCCGACGCCATTCTTCCTGAAAGATCTTAAAGAAGCACTACAGAGGTCCTGCGATGCAGGGATTATTACAGAGGAAGTTATGAATCTACTACTTCCAGAACATCCAGTGGTTCCTATCCTTTATACAGTGCCTAAGATCCATAAGGGGATCAATCCCCCCCCTGGACGACCAATTATCTCGGCCAGAGGCGCACTATTCCAGCCCACATCAGTATTGTTGGATTCCATCTTGCAGCCTTGTGTACAACAATATCCTCATATTCTGATGGACACAACATCCCTTCTCAACCAGCTGAATGAAATTGGACCTATTCCCCCAGACACATGGCTGGTAACAGCTGATGTCACCAGCTTATACACAATTATACCACACTGCGAGGGATTACAGGCAATTAAAAAGGTTTTGGCGAATGAGCTGAAGTTTGATCCAACACATAATGAAATCCTGGTTCATCTTATGGAATTGGTACTAACTAAAAACTTCTTCTTGTTTGACAACAAATTCTACTTACAATTAAGGGGGTGTGCCATGGGATCGGCCGTGGCCCCTACCTATGCAAATATATACATGATGGAAGTGGAGAAAGACATCTTCTTTTCTGACACCAACATCTCATCCAACATCATCTTGTATAAGAGATACATCGATGACCTGCTCATCATATGGAAAGGCCCTCAAGCAACACTGCAGAACCTACTGGACGCACATAACATCTCCTGCAGCCCAGTTAAATTAGTCTACAAAATGGATCAACACACTATAGATTTCCTTGATGTCAGGATATCTATTATGAATACAACTATCAATACCACGGTGTTCATCAAACCGACTGACAGAAACACCTTCCTGCATAATGCAAGTTGTCATCCTAAAGGCCTCAAGCTTGGTCTACCGTATTCACAAATGATAAGGATCCATAGAATCAACTCAGATATACAACAAGCATCTGTTCAAATTGATGATCTAATCAACCGGTTCACCGTACGTGGATACAACCCTAAACATCTGTATGAGACCAAAACAAGAGTGTTAGCCATGAACAGAGCATCATTATTATGCAAGAAACCCAGGACCACTACATCATCTAAATTTGTTTGGAAAAGTACTTTCAACTCATCCTCAGAAGAAATTAATAGGGTTACCAAAAAACATTGGCACCTTATTCAAACCGATAACAAATTGAATCTACAGGATACTAACATCATGCCTTGCTATCACCGCTCCAGAAATCTGAGAGACATACTGGTAAAAACAGACATTTCTACCAGAACCACCGTTGAAAGGCCCATGATATTTACACCCTATAAACGGGGTTGTTTCAGATGCACATGTACAACATGCCAATACCTCATCGCTGGGGATACTTTTCATCACCCACATCTGGGCTACAAAATCTCCATCAAACATCATTTGACGTGTGAGTCTTCCTTTGTGATCTATCAAATAATTTGCCCTTGCGGCTTGACCTACATCGGCAAGACCAAGAGGAAGTTTAAAGAAAGAATGACTGTCCACAGATCCGCCATCAGACAGGCTTTAATCAAAGGGAAGAGTGACCAACCGGTGGCACGCCACTTCGTGACCTTGAGACACTCGTTGGCGAGTCTACGATATCGCATGATTGATCACATACCTGCCAACATCAGAGGTGGCGACAGGCATAAGGCGCTGTTACAATGTGAATCACGTTGGATATTTAAATTAGATGTAATAACGCCCAAGGGACTCAACGAATCATTACCATTGTCTTGTTTCTTCTAAACATATGTTTTTTCCAACTGCATACTCTGTTTATCATGTTCCTTTTCACCATGTTCTAGTTTACCTGTTCACATCAATTATCAGGTTATCACTGGGTTCTCTCTTATCTTGCTGTAGATCTTTACATTTGTTCCTCCATTGACGCAGTTACATTTACATATATTTTTCAGTGTTTAATGTATTATCCTGTCACACATAATTAATTAGGGCTACATTAATAGATCCAGCTATCTGATGCCCGCATCGATTTATTACATGTCTATTGGCAGTCATACAGACTGATTGACACAATAGTTGTGTTTATATAACAGCTGCATTCTACATTTTCCCCTTCATTTTTTGCTTGATAGCATTAACAAACATCTCTTGCAGCTGTGGAGGACTTTACTAATAGTGCCACCACATTTACCCATGTATTATGGGGACGCTTTGTATGCAGCATTTACATTTTTACATTTTCACACATTTTCATGTACCCCTTTACTACTTTATTATTTCATCTTTATTATGCCCAATGCCAGCCAGACTTGTAAACATTCTCCTTATAAGGTACGCATCTCCTTGCATTCATTATACAGCCTGACAACCACGCAACATTGCCGCCTTGCTCCCCCCAGGTGTGTTGCATCGGGTTTCCATGGTGACGGGTCCCTGACGCGAGTCGCGCACAACGCGATTACGTCATCACACAGCGCCACACGATCGAGCGGTTCCCCGCCGAACGAACGCTGCACATCACACTTCACGCTGGTGACCGGGATATAAGGTGAGCTTTTAACATTGTTTGTATCCTGATGACAATTTTCATAGTAAAATTGAAACGTTGATCATTACGCTGGTGGTGATTCTTTTCTTCAATCCTGAGTGCCGCACATCATCTTTACTGCATTTACCTATGGGAAAGTGAGGGCACCAGGGACAAATGCACCAGTTATTGGAGTGCCGGACCGTCTTCTACATATATATATATATATATATATATACATATATATATATATATATATAATATTTTTAATTTTTTTTTTTGGGGGGGGGGGTTGGGGGGCGCGCCAAATGACTACCTTGCACCGGATGACAAAAATCCTAGTTTCAGCCCTGTTCAAGGTGCACTGTGCGTGTGTGTGGTGCATGTAGGGGTGCCAGTGGTGACTTTAATAAATAGTTGGCAGCACTGTGTTAATGTGCATGCATGTTTTTAAGTGAGGTGTGTGTATGGTATGTCTGTTTTTTTAAGGAAAGTTGAGTGTTAAAGTGAAAGAGGCATGTGTGTATGTAAGCGAAAGACGCACATGTGTGTAAGCGAAAGGGGCGTGTGTGTGTAAGCAAAAGAGGTGTGTGTGTGTGTGTGTGTGTGTGTGTGTGTGTGTGTGTGTGTAAATGAAAGGGGCATGTGTGTGTAAGCAAAAGAGGCATATGTGTGTAAGCAAAAGGGGCATGTGTTTGTAAGCGAAAGAGGTGTGTATGTGTGTGTAAGAAAAGGGGCATGTGTGTGTGTAAGTTAAAGGAGCATCTGTGTGTGTGTAAGCAAAAGGGGCATGTGTGTAAGCAAAAAGGGGCAGGTGTGTATACCGAAAGAGGCATGTTTGTGTGTGTGTGTAAGCAAAAGGGGCATGTATGTGTAAGCTAGAAGCATGTGTGTGTGTAAGCTAGAAGCGTTTGTTTGTGTAAGTGAAAGGGGCATGTGTGTGTGTGTGTGTATGCAAAAGGGGCATGTGTGTATGCAAAAGGGGCGTGTGTGTGTGGTGTGTGTGTATGCTAAAGGGGCGTGTGTGTGTGTATGCAAAAGGGGCATGTGTGTGTGTAAGCTAAAAGCATGGGTGTGTGTGTGCATGTGTATAAGCAAGAAGCATGTGTGTTTGTAAGCTAGACATATGTGTGTGCGCGTTTGTGAATGGGGCAAGTGTGTGTGTGTGTGTGTGTGTGTGTGTGTGTGTGTGTATAAGCGAAAGGGGCATGTGTGTAAGCAAAAGGGGCATGTATATGTATGTGTGTGTGTGTAAGCGAAAGGGGCATGTGTGTGTAAGCAAAAGGGACATGTATATATGTGTGTGTGTGTAAGCAAAAGGGGCATGTATATGTGTGTGTGTGTGTGTGTGTGTGTGTGTGTGTGTGTGTGTGTAAGCGAAAGGGGCATGAGTGTGTGTGTGTGTGTGTAAGCGAAAGGGGCATGTGTGTGTAAGCTAGAAGCATGTGTGTGTAAGCTAGAAGAGTGTGTGTAAGTGAAAGAGGCGTATGTGTGTGTGTAAGCTAGAAGAGGGTGTGTGTGTAAGCGAAAGGGGCACGTGTGTGTGTGTAATAGGCCCTACACACTGGCCGATATTCCTCACAGATATGAACGTTCACATCTTTCAGTGTGGAGTCACCAGCGATGAATGATGCGCGGCCCCGCGCTCATTCATCGCTGATGCTCCGTCGGCTGTGCATGCAGGCCAATATGGACGATCTCATCCATATTTGCCTGCACTTCAATGGAGCCGGGTGACGGGGGCAGTGAAGAAACTTCACTCCCCCGTCACTGCCCCCCGCCGCCGGGTTACCCGTCGGCCGTATCCGCCGTCGGGCAGCTCGGCGGCGGATGTTTATATGTGTAGGGCCCTTAAGTGAATGGGGCATGTGTGTGTGTGTGTGTAATCGAAAGGGGCATGTGTGCATGTGTAAGCGAAATAAAAAAAAATTATAATGGGGTTGGTGGGTGTGTGTGTACCCCCATTATAATTAATTTTTTATTAAGTTGGTGGTACAGTGGAAATTGGTGGGGCAGTGGGTGAAAAAAACGTCATTGGTTCCCTTTCTACAGCCCTGCCCACACACCCAGAAATGCCTCCCCAATATTAAAATATGTAATAAAGGTGCCAATTCCAAAGATATCTTTCGTCTTTCAAATTGTTTGAAAAATTGCTTAGTGTGTACACTCAATTTAGTTTGTCAGGGCTCTGGGAAGTTCAAGGGAAATTGTTAATCTTTCACATTGTTCATCTTTCACATTGTCTTCTAGTGTGTATGGGCCTTTAGTGTGCCTTGAGGACTGAGGTTGGGAATCACTGCTCTAGACCAACTTTCATTGAACTAGTTGGTTGGTTAGAAAGAAAATCTGGTAATGTATGGAGATTACATTTTGCTCCCAAAGACCAGAAAACATTCCAAAATGGTCGTTCATACAAGTTGGTTATATCTGTTGATTTAAACAATTTATCTGGATGACAGCTTTTGTCCATTTTCTTGGACTTAGGAGCAAATGACTGTCATTTGCTCCCATGCATTACTAGATTTTCAGTCCAGCCAACTAACTAGGTGGATGAAAGATGGTCTAGTGCAGTGGTTCCTAAACTTTTTTGAATCATGGTATCAGAATTTTTTTCATGGCACTCCTGGGCCAAAAGT
This sequence comes from Pseudophryne corroboree, assembly GCF_028390025.1. Taxonomy (NCBI): domain Eukaryota; kingdom Metazoa; phylum Chordata; class Amphibia; order Anura; family Myobatrachidae; genus Pseudophryne; species Pseudophryne corroboree. The sequence goes on from NC_086445.1 coordinate 597,925,085, forward strand.
TTCTTGTTGAGAAATGTAGAAAAAAAAATATTAAAAGTAAATTGTGTTTATACAGTACATCATCTTTAGGTTTTAATTCTGTGGTGAGGGACAAGATTAGCTTCAGTTTGTCCACATTTTATGATTGGCACGCACCAGCACTGGTTTTGCCTATTACAATATACAATTGGAATTGGTCCTGAACAACCAGCCTGAGGCACACCTGCAAGTGTCCCAAGACACCCCAGGGTGTAGTAGTCATACTACTGTGGGCAGGCAGCCACTGGAAGAGATAAACAGTAATGAGCGAGAGGAGATGCAGTTATAGACATTCTCTACGTACAGTAGGCTGTAATTGAAGTGTGAGGGAAGAGGGTTGTGGGAACAGGAAGAAAACGGGCCCAGCTCCAAGGAGCACACAATCTAGGGGGTGGAAGACACAGACAGATAACATAAGATGCGAGCAAGCGAAAGGTAGCCTGATGGTAGGAAGGAAGCAAGGAATAGATGGCCAAGGCATGAGGTAGTCGGTTGGGAGAGTGGCCTCGAAACTAGGTTATGCGGAAGGGTACGCTTTGATGAACAGCTGGGTTTTTAGTGCCCGTTTGAAGATTTGCAAGGTCAGGGAGAGAACCTAATAGAGCTAGGGAGCTTGTTCCAGTGAGGGGGGGAAAGCACGGGTAAAATCTTGGAGTCGCACATTTAGGGAGATGAGGATGGAGATGTAGGGAGCAGTGGAGTTACAAAAGGCCTTGTATATGAGGGTGAAAAGTTTGAAGAGGATTCTGTAGAGGAATGGGAGCCAGGCAGGTTTTGTCAAAGAGCAGTGGCAGATGCAAAGCAGTGGGAGAGGAAGATAAGTCGAGCTGCAGAGTTGAGAACAGATCGGAGTGGAGCAATATGGGAGGATAGGAGGCCATTGAGAATATTGCAATAGTCGAGCCGTGAGATAACCAGTGAGTGGATAATAGTTTCACACTCTGGGAGAGGAACGGCCTGATAAGAGCGATGTTGCGTAACTGGAACAGACAGGATTGAGCCAGAGACTGAACTTGGGGGGTGAAGTAGAGAGAGAGGGAGAGAGAGAGAAAGAGAGAGAGTCAGACATTGTAGCTGATTTACACTCATTATACAACTTTGTTGACCCTAAGTCCCCTGTTAAAACAACCTCCTTTGTGAATAAGTAGCTCAATAATTAAGGGTTTTCCCCACGCTTTCAAAAGATGACAAAGAATGTGCATGATACTCAGCAATGATCAATGCGTTAGTGGAGAGCGTGGAACCTACACACACTGGGAAGAGCCCAGGCCCTTATGGTTTTACAATCTTACATTATAAAACATTTAGAGAAAAATTATTTCCCAAAATGATTCTAGCTTTAAAAGATTTCGGAGAAGTGCTTTTCAGGTCAATCTCCAAAGACCCACACTGATATTATTCACAAAGTTGGCAAGGACTAGCCCAATGTCCCAACTATCACCCTATTTCGATACTCAAAATAAACATTAACCTGTTCACTCAGCTTATGGCCAGTTGGCTCAAGATTGTAGTAACCACGCTTTGTATAGTCTGATCAGAAGGACTTTGTGCCATGTTGAGAGGCCTGAAACAATACCACCAAGATCATTGACCTAATACTTTTGGCCTCTCGTGAGAACATCCCAGCATTACTATCAGACACAAAAAAGGTCTTTAATTGGCACTTTATGCAAGGTCTGTTAACATATTTGGGCAAGATTCCAACCTCCTTCCACAGAATTATTGCACTCATAAAAAATGTTCTGCATGCAGGAAAATGAACAGAGCACTCTCTGAATCGATGCATATCACCAATGGAAACAGGCATGGCTGGGCTCTCGACTTCCTCATTTTAGTGCTCTGTATAGAGGCCCAGGCATCCAGTATATCCATATTGCTACTTATGAAGCAGTTGTGCTGGCATAAAGTCTAGAATGTACACAATTGACAGCAGACAATAGGTTAGAAATGAAAGCTACTCTCTTCTACTCTAAATCCAAGAATTTCCATGGCTTCCATGGTACCTAATATCTCTCTTTCTCCTATACAGTCTGGGACAGTAACTTTAAATAAGTTAAGGAGACAGGTTTGTATTTCCTCTTCTGACTTACCGCTGATGCCATTCTATTTATGGGTTTGCTTCTTCAGGGTGTTTTATACGACAGGTGCTCTCTGCCAGTTTCTGAGGTCTGCAGTCACCTGCAAATGAAACCTTGCCTTCAGGGCAAGAGAAAGAACATGTAGCATGCAACTCACTTCTTCTGAAGTGTTGTGCTTAGTTCCCACATGCTCAGCTATGGGGTAAAAACTTTTGATTGTGGATATATTCCAGACACTTCACACATTTACTACAGACTGGGAATGGGTTCTCCACATCCAGATAGATCCAAAAGAATTAAATGTTTCAAATTCTTATGTTCTGTGAGTTATTCTATTATTGAGATCCAGTACAAGGTGATCTCTAGTTGGTATTATTGCCCCAGTGGTCTTACAAGGATGAATTCTGGAGTACCCAGCTCCTGTTGGAGATGTAATTTTGCCTTGGCTCCCAAGCTCCATGTTTGGTATGATTGTCCAATCTTGACCCATTTCCAGGAGATAGTTTTAAGGTTCAGGAAGATTATGAGATAGGATAACCTAACTATCCCCTCCTTCTGGCTTCTAATCTGGCCTCAGAGCCTGCTATAAGCCATAGCTACTAAAACTCAACAGCGTCCCAGTCCACATGGCCACCCATGCTCAAGAAATGGTATGATGGACTTTAATATGGCCATGGATGACCTTTTCTGGAGCTGATAAATAAAAGTGTACTAGATCAACTTTGGTGAACAGTGAGTGCAGGAGGAGAGTGAGGAGTTGAAATCTAAACACCTGTTAACGCTCCTCTACCTTCTACTCATGCCTATATCACTCATTCAAAAGTCAACATATTTAAAGAAGCACTAGTGGAATGTGTTGCATGTGAAAAAGCAGATAGGCCAAACCGGGACAGATGTATAGTAGCAGCACATTTTAGCTATATAATATTTTTTGATACCTTCACATATATTACGGTTCTTAATACAATTCATATTCCGGGTAGGAACAGCATTGGGTGAGTCCACACTTATGTGGACATGACTTATTAGCATACATGATGAGGAACAACTCTTAAACAGCAAATTAAAAAAGCTGCGGGAATGGGGGACATCCTAGTGTTACGGAATTTTAACTATCCGTATATAAATTGGAGTAACAATTCATATGTAAAAACTACGAACAGCAGATTCTTAAATACATTAAAGGATCAACACTTGACTCAATTAGTTGAGGACCCAACTAGAGGTAAAACTAACAAACAACTGTCAAAGTCAGAAAAATATCTCTATACACACTGCCATATTTGCACCTCATACACGTCCGCGCTGCGCATGCGTACGCTCTCCCGTGCGTGCGCATACTCACAGTCGCGGGCACCCGCAGGCGCACGGTATGCGTATTTACGGTAGAGTTTATGTGATCGTAGCGTGCGACTCAATCGTTACATATTTTAACTATATAATGTATTTTGTAGATCATGGTCCCTTTGATAGATTCTGAAAGTTTAGTTAATATAGCATGTTCCTGGACAGGGGGATCCCTCTTTGTATTGTACAAAGGGTCTAACAGGAGTCATACAGTGGTGTTTAGTACCCATCGGAAGAGTATTTAATTAGCAATATTCCGGTGTTGGTTTGGAGCGGATTAATCGCTCGTGCGAATAGTTATGGACATAAGAAGTTTATGTCCATTTACTATTATTTACTCTTACTTAGCCATGCGGCGGGAAACCCAGTATCCCACCCACCTGAGCTGTTGGAAATCGTCACAGCCCACCTGTATGAATCAACCTATGACCTTTTGTTATAATGCGAAGCCGAATTCCTGTGTCCAATGAACAATGAGATTGTAGGGACCATTGAATTGTATTGTGTGTGGGGCATAAATAGACAAGCCGATCACATCCAGCTCACTCTTCAACGGTTATCATTGCTGAAAATCGGGAGCTGGATGTCCAGAGGCGCATGCGATCGTTCCCCTTGTGCGTAAGTGTTTCTCCGCAATCATATTGTTCTTACTGTTATTGTGAGCCATTTCTCTCTATTTCTCTCTCTTCTCCTCTTTCTCTCTTATTTTCCCTTAAAACATAATTGTATTGTATTGTATTTCCTGTGTAGTTATCTGGTTAGGTAGTCTATGTTATATTGTAGTGTATGACTTGTATTGTGTTAATTCTTTTGCAAGTATATCATTCATAATATATATATATATATTAGGCGTTGGACCCTAAGCCCAGGTATCTGTGTATTTCTTGTAGTGTTAAGTATTCACAGAGCGTCGGTGACGCTCAAACAGCTTTTAAGTTAATAAGGTTACACTAGGTTGCATCTACACCCTATCTCTACACTAAGGCTTTACAGCATATTATACTGTTTATGGTTTAGATATAAAGGTTTAACATTGTGAGCGTCAGCGCCGCTGGTGATCTCCTCGTGGTCCCGAGCGTCCGCTACGCTATAGCGAATCATTACGATAGACGGCAGCCAATAGCGTGCCTGCCTGTGATCTCTTGGCCGTGAGCGAACGTGACGCTTGAGCGTCTCGACTACGGCTAAGCGATTGCTACGCAACGAGCGTACCCTTACGGTACTCCATACGTGAATAGCGTACAGTGTTCTTAGACCTCATAAAGGGTTTTATAATAAGATAAATATTTAGCTTTATCAATTGGCGGCTCGCCCGTCCTTCACATATCTGCACTAGGTAATTTCAGCAGACATTATCCAGCAGCAAAGGGCGGGAGGTCATATTCCTCGTAGTGCTGTTTGGATAAGCGTCTGCTTCACTTAGTAAAGGGTGCTGAAGGAATCCGGGACCGGAGGTAAGAACAAAACGATAGTGTCTTTTTAAAACTGTTTATTTCTGTCTTGCGTACACACGCACGCATATCTGCATTTCTTTTCATTCGTGTATTTTCATATATCACTCTCCTGTTTGCCATTGTATAATTGATAAATGTACTAAGAGAGATTTGCCGCTATTTCATAGTTAAAAAGTAAAGGTAATACAGTTAAGGTATAGAAATACACACAGCTCTACCTAAAGGTAAAAGGAGAGATTGGTGTGGTGTGCGGTAGATGATCGAGGATCATCTACATTGATAAACGTGTTAGTTGTGTTACGGTGGACAAAGACTGGTGTACACGTGTCTCTAACAAAGGGAGAGACTCGCGTACGCAAAGGCCGACGCACGCAGCGTAAATTACGCAACGGAGCGTCTGGGTACGCCCACGTAACTCAAGTCACACGATAGTGTTGATTTTTAAGTAACGCAACGGGCGATAAATAGCGCAACAAGCGATAAATAGCGCAAACAGGCGATAAGTAGCGCAAATCTATTTTAAATTCGAAATTTAAATTAACAGATCCTTCTCCTAATTTGTAACACATCTGGTCTAAAGAGAAATTTCTGCGCAGAAATAGAAATAGAAACAAAAGTGTATATGTGGTGAGTGAGTGTTTGTTTTTACAATTTTGAGGATTGAACCAAAAGAAATCATCGAGTTCTCGTGAGGTACATACGTGTAAGTGACATGCACGGTGGCTAGGGAGGCATCCTTGGTTAAACATAAAATTTGAGCATTAGAGTATAGCAGACCAGGAGGTCATACTGTAGCAGACTAGGAGGTCATAACAGACCAGGAGGTCTAGGTACAGCAGACAAGGAAGTCCGCTATAGAGTCCACAGGCACAACACCAAAAAAAGGGTTGGTGCAACACCCATATAGGCCATACAAGCTCTTGCTGAAGGAATTCGCAGCCGCAATTTTCGATTCCGCTGGTCGCTCCGTACATAAGATTAGTTGCTTATGTGCTGAACGATTGTACCGCACGTAATTGTGTGCATTAGTAAACCTGACCGGTACTATTTGTGTACGAAGGTCATAAACGCTATTTGTACATTCTAACGTGATTTGTGTAATTTTTTATTTTTTCAAAAAGGGAAGTTCGCTGGTCACTCAGGAACTATCTGACAACCACACCTTTACTGGAAAGGGTTAATGCTCTGCGGATCACACTCACATGTTCCAGTAAACAAAGGTTAATAGGGGCCCTGGGTCGAGTACGCCAGCACTATATCAGTGTGAACAGGTCGTATTGGTCGGCGTGGGCGAGTGAGTGAGGTGCTCGGTAAACTTCACCGTCAACCTATCGTGAATATCTTGGTTTTTTGTAAGGTTCCGTAACACCTGCAAATTATGGGGGCCAGTTGTTCAGGAAGGGGGCGATCAACCTCGGTTCGGGTTGATTCTATAAACCGACCAGTCGGGTCGGCAAGGTACGTAATGTGTGAAAAGTACGGAAGTCACACAGAAGCTTTATGTGATGAATGGGAGAGAATGACAGTACATGACGGGGAGAAATTCCCAAGAGTAGGTAGCTTCAGCACAGAAGTGTTAACGAATTTAAGGAGAAGGATATGTCTCATTAAATCAGCAAAGAGACGAATCAAGCATTATGATTATTTGCAGTTGTGGCAACAGGAGGGTGACATACAGAGAGGATTGGCTCAGGCGGCGGGATCTGGCTCGATCAGGAAACTGATAGCCACGGCCCCACCGCCACCATACATATCAGGAGAGAAATTGGTTGCGGAGAATGACGCACTAAGGTGTAACAAACAAACACTTAGCAACTGTGTAAATGTTAAAGATAATGTTAACCAATTAACCAATGCAAGTATTAACCCGTGCAAGTTGTACCCTGTTTTGAACTTTCCCCAGGAGTGTGATCAAGAGGACGAATCGGCAACAATATCAGCGCTCTCTCTAGCAGCCACCATATCAGAAACAACAGTAGGCACGGCCCAACCCATAAGATTAGTAACAAAGCCCCCTAGCGGAGGGACAGGTGAGGTCGTATCAACGGGTAAGTACGGCACCATACACTATGCTGAAACTATTTCACCACAAACTGCAGAATCTACACAGAATGATGTTGTTAGAATTAATCCTGTTAAGGTAATAGTAGTGCCAAATGGGAAAACGGACACTTCAGGAGTCACTCCTGTTAGGAATATCGCCATGTATAGCCCGTTTACCCGAATGGAATTAAGGACCATAGTGTCTGAATTCCCTGACCCTAGAAAAGATTTAGTTGCTAGCCAAAAATACATCAGAGACCTAGGAAACACTTTAGAGCCCAATAATAAAGATTGGCAAGTACTGCTAAGAGCTTGTTTACCCTCCAATGTCGACGCAACTCAATTTTTAGCTGACTGTGGATTAGATCAGGATGTACCTCTTACAGATGTGTACAACAAAGATAATGTAAAAAGAATAAGCTTACAGTTAAAGGAGTATTTCCCAGCGGTAGTTAAATGGAACAAGATATTCTCCATTAAACAAAAGGAGTCAGAAACAGCTGCAGAGTATTTTCACAGAGCATTATCAGAGATGGCAAAATACACAGGCATAGAGGACATTAAAACAAACATAAACCATCGAGAAGTAGCAGTATCGGTACTGATGGATGGTTTAAAAGAGTCATTAAAGACTAGGGTACAGACCACACAACCATGTTGGCGAGGTCTGTCTGTGGCTACTTTGAGAGAGGCTGCTATTGATCACGACCGGAATATCACCAGACACAGGGAGTCACAAGGTGATAAGTTAATGTCAGTAAGTATACAGGCCCTGACCACAAAACAGCCTGTGTTAATATCACCAAACCCTGTGGGTAAGTCAAATGTGGTAACATGTTATTTTTGTCACAAACAGGGACACTTTGCACGAGACTGTAGATCGAGAAATGTACAAAAATCTTATCAACCCCCTAGACAACGACACGACACACGACATTGGGATCAGGGTCCACAGAGACGGAGTTATGAGCCACATACAGGGGAAACAAAAAGATACCCCCCGAACAGAGACTGGCACGCCTCTGGTAGTTCCCAGCTAACTCCCTCACAAGTAGTTGCTGCCAGCGGGATTCAGGGAGGTCACCATACCCAATAGGGGTGTGGCCATACCTGTAATCTGCAGCCAGTAAAATTGATTGCAAGCCTTGGAAGTGAACCTGAAGTTGCAATTAATGTAGCTGGTAAATCATTAAACTTTCTTGTAGATACGGGGGCGGCCAAATCAGTGATAAATTCGACAGTGGGCATGAGAACCACTGGTAGGACAATTCCAGCCATGGGAGTAACAGGAGTAGTCCAGCATTACCCTGTTAGCAAACCAGCCGAGATTACAATAGGGCCTTTACATACCAAGCATTCCTTTTTGCTGGCTGCATTGGCACCGACCAATCTCCTGGGAAGAGACTTACTGTGTAAAATGGGGTGCATCATTTATTGTACTCCTGAAGGTGTATTCTTGGACATACCTGAGAATCACGCTCAGGAAGTGCGAGACATGTTAGACTCCCCATCAAAATTAATGTCACATACCATTATGACAAATAGGACTCCCTCCCAAGTAGAAGAAATGATATCTCAGATACCAGAGTCACTTTGGACTAAAGATGGACAGGACACTGGATTAATGGCAAACGTAGCTCCGGTAGTTGTACAAGTAAAAGATGGTAGGATAGCTCCAAAAATCCCACAGTACCCTCTGAAGCCAGAGGTGGAGTTAGGAGTGTACCCAGTAATAGAGCGCTTGCTACAACAGGGCATTCTGGTAAGAACCTCCAGCACTGCCAATAGTCCCATCTTCCCTGTGAAAAAAGAGTGGGGGGAGGGGTTACCGGCTAGTGCAGGATCTGAGGGGGATTAACAAAATAGTTGAGAGTCAGTTCCCCGTAGTGCCAAATCCAGCTGTCATCCTAATGCAAATCCCTCCCACTGCGAAATTTTTCACTGTTATTGACCTCTGCTCCGCTTTCTTTTCGGTACCTCTGCACCCTGACAGCCAATATTTGTTCGCATTTACATACAGAGGAGTCCAATACACATGGACTCGATTACCACAAGAATTCATAGATAGTCCAAGTATATTTTCCCAGGCTTTGCATGATTGTTTACAGTCTTTCCAACCAGTGAGTGGATCAGTATTAATACAGTACGTGGATGATCTACTACTGTGTTCTGATTCATTGGAAGCATCCCTGAAGGATACGAAACAGCTCCTGTTTCATCTTTCAGACACAGGACACAAGGTTTCCAAAGACAAGTTGCAATTATGCCAAACTAAGGTAAAATATTTGGGACACTGTCTAACAGAAGGACTGAGACACCTGACCGCTGATAGAATTCAAGCAATTAGAGACATGACTCTGCCACAAACCCAGCAACAGATCAGAACGTTTTTAGGAATGTGTGGGTATTGCCGTAACTGGATCCCAGGGTTTTCCATTCTAGCGTTACCCTTGCAGGAGATGGTCTCCTCAAACAAACCTGATCGGATTTCGCATACAGACGAGTCTGAGACGGCATTTGAGAGACTTAAACAGTGCCTAACGCAGGCACCAGCATTAGGTATGCCAGACTATGGGAAACCCTTTGAGCTGTACGGAACAGAAAGTGCTGGTTGCGCGGCAGGCGTACTAACCCAAAAGCACGGTGATGCCAGCAGGCCAGTAGCATATTACAGCGCTCAGCTAGACACGGTAGCGCGATCCCTCCCCACATGCTTGCGAAGCGTTGCTGCGATAGCATTGCTAGTAACGAAAAGCGAAGATGTAGTGCTAGGTCACAACCTCACAATTCATACACCACATGCAGTGTCAGCCTTGCTGAATTCTGCCCAAACCAGGCACGTCTCATCAGCGCGGTTTACAAGATGGGAATTGGCACTAATGGCCCCCGTAAACATCACCATAAGGAGATGCAGTGCATTAAATCCTGCAACATATCTCCCAGGTGTGCCTGGACAGGCACAAAGGGTGGAGGATGAGAGTGGTGGGGAAGGAGGATTTAATACAAAGGAAGACACACATGATTGTATGGAATATTTGACCCAAAATTTTACCGCAAGGCCTGACATCAGTGACAACCCACTGGAAGATGTAGAACTTACGTTCTACACGGACGGTAGTTGTCATAGACAGTCAGACTCGGGAGACTTGTGTACTGGATACGCAGTCGTAGATGACCAAGGCACCATAGAAGCGGAACCGCTAGGCCCACCTCACTCAGCCCAGGTTGCTGAACTGGTCGCCCTAACCAGAGCATGTGAATTGGCTAAGGGCAAATCAGCCAATATCTACACCGACTCTAGATACGCATTCGGGGTAGTCCATGATTTCGGAGCCCTATGGCGCCTCAGAAATTTCATGACGGCAGCTGGTACACCGATAGCGCATGCAGCTCACATAAAAAGGCTTCTAACAGCGATACAGGAACCCGACAGAGTGGCTGTTATCAAATGTAAAGCACACACATATAGCCAAGACCCAGTATCACTTGGTAACAGCCGAGCAGACGAAGCTGCTAAGTTAGCAGCTGGTACCCCCAGACAGACAGACACCACACAACTGATGGTATTTAATACCATCAACACACAGAAGTTGTGTGAGATGCAAAATTTGTGTTCCACACAGGAAAAGGCAGTCTGGAAGGCAAAAGGATATGGCCAGGAGTCCTCAGGACTCTGGACGGATGGACACGGTAAACCAGTGGCCCCCAGAGCATACCTTCCATGTTTAGCTGAGGCAGCTCACGGGTTGACTCATCTGGGCAAGGAAGGGATGTGCAAGTTGGTAAGAGCATATTGGTGTGCCCCAGGATTTTCATCTCATGCGAGTAAAAGAGCAATGTCATGCCTTACCTGTTTGAGAAAGAACATCGGAAAGGCAATACCTACAGAACCATCTCATATCCCACCTGCCGGCGGCCCTTTCCAGGTAATACAGATTGACTTTATTCAATTACCCCCTTGTCGAAATTTGAAATATGTACTTGTTTGTATAGATGTTTTCTCAAATTGGGTCGAAGCATTTCCGGCGGCCACAAATACCGCTATGTTTACTGCTAAGAAAATTGTGCAGGAATTTGTATGTAGATACGGTATCCCTAGAATAATTGAGAGCGATAGGGGTACCCATTTTACAGGTGATGTCTTTCAAGGAATGTGTAAGTTGATGGGAATTGATAGCAAGCTGCACACTCCATACCGTCCACAGGCGAGTGCGAAAGTGGAAAGAGTGAACAGCACTATTAAAAATAAACTGAGTAAAGTGATGGCAGAGACAGGATTGACATGGCCAGAAGCTTTACCCATTGTACTGTACAGCATCAGAACCACTCCCAGGTCCCCTCTTAATCTGTCTCCCTTTGAAATCTTGTTTGGTCGACAACCGCATGTTATGATTAACCCTCAGGATGATTTGAAGTGTAACAATGAAGTGACTGTAAAATACTTGATTAACATGAGTAAACAGTTAAGGAATCAAAATGATAATCTGAAGTTGGTGATTCCTGATTTACCAGATAGTAATTGTCATGACATTGAACCTGGGGATTATGTAATGATACGGAATTTTCTACGCTCAGGTTGCCTTATTGACAGATGGGAAGGACCATACCAGGTCTTATTGACTAGCACTACAGCATTGAAGGTTGCTGAGAGAGAGACTTGGGTTCATTCGTCCCACTGTAAGAAGGTTGCTGATCCAGAGAGGTCCCGTGATAAGGAACAGACGGTAGAGGTTGTATCACTGGAGTGTCTGTTCCAGGAGGATTGAGGCGGCACCTGAGCATTGAAAATCACAAGACCAAAAGCAGTTGTCGATCCCCTGTTCCCTTTTATTGTTTTTCTCCAACTTCCCATCCCCTCTCCCTCAAATTATTTTTTCCCCCTTCTCATTCTTCTCCGTTTCCTCCTACAAGATGGACTTGCCCCAAGAGACTGTGATCCGGATTTTCCTGTTGACCATGATGTTGACCAGAGCAGTCTGTTCCGGCGAGATTACCATGGAGGTCGAGAGAGGTTCTGGAATGGGTTCTGATGGTAAAGATGGAGGCGTAGTTTTCCAAGAACAACTTAACCAACAAGTAAAGGCGAGTATCAGAAAACGATCCGATAGCATTGACAATAGAAGGAATTGTGAAGGATTGTTAGCTGAAGAAAACTGTATCTGTAGGCTCTGTGACAACGTAGTGGAGGATGGGTGCATTAAGAAATGCCAACCCAGTTTTAATATCCATATGGACCGGCATCCATTGAGTGACTATCACTCCTTAGTGGGTAGTGTGTTAAATAAAACAGATTGTTGGGTATGCTCTCAAGTACCTCAAGGTCATAGCAAATCAGGGCTAGTACCATTTCCTTTAACGTTAGGGGAGGTACTTGAGTTAAGTGGTGGGAGACCGGTGGACAGGAGGTTTAATATCTCCAGCCCTCCTAGTTTGAAGCTCCACCAATACCATGTGGATAGGTCCCTATTATGTTTTAACATCTCCAATCCCCGAAAGCCGGGAAATTGGGAAGTGTCATGGAATAACCAAACCATGACCTTTTCGCATAGAGCAGATAGAAGGCCTACAGATACAGAGCTTATACGCCACATAGCCAGTAGAGAAAAATCTTTCCGATATAGGTATACCTTAGGAAATAGGATTACGAGAGTTGGAGAGGTATCACCAGGATACTGTGCACATATCGTACAAGCTGATACGTGTACTAGACAGATGGGAGAATTAGGGTTAGGAGATTTCACATGGAAGATGTGTAATATGGTTATGTCCTACTCCGTCCCATATGTTCTCCCCGATGATGCATATTTCATATGCGGGAGGAAGGCGTATAAGTGGCTTGCCCCAAACTCTGAAGGATTGTGTTATATTGGAAAAGTACTGCCTGAAGTAATGACTGTATCACATGACAAAATGAAAGACATACACCGTGGTGCCCAAGCTCCTTATACTCATACCCATTACGAGCACGTAGTTAAAAGGCAACTGACAGAGAGGACAGAGCATTTGGCCTCGGATATGATCCATGAATCCACCGGGATTCAGGTTCTACTCGCGTTAGACTTCACTCGCACCGCTCGAGGAGTGATGAACTATAGATACATCTCTGCCCTTGCAAATTTGTTAGATAATATCACTGAAATGTATGATGACACGTTTAGGTATACTGGAAGAGAACTTCAAGCTTATAAAACAGAACTGGTACAGCATAGAATGGTTCTTAATTACCTCACAGCAGTAACAGGCGGATATTGTGTCACACTGGCAACACAATACGGCGTGAAATGTTGCACATATATTACGAATAGCACCGAGGACCCGGTCGAGGTCATAGACCAAAAGATGGACGATATTCTCCAACTGAAGTGGGAATTTCGCAGGAGACACAATCTCACTCTCGCTGCTGTAGGTAATGAGCTGACTGGTTGGGTGTCATGGTTGAACCCACGAAATTGGTTCTCTGGTTTAGGAGACTGGGCTCAAGGAGTCATAATGGATGTTGGGAAGTTTCTTCTATGTATCTTAGGTGTTGTCATATCAATTGGTTTGATATTTAGATGCGGTCAGGCTTTAATGAAGTGCAATCGTCGTACTAGGGTAATGAGTCTGAGGAGTGAGGAAACTGTAATTCCAATGGATTTGATTTATGACCCAAATGTAGAAACAATGATGTGATGAAAATGCGATTTCTACGGTCCGTTTCTTTCACCTGTTTTTCCGTTTCCTCCAAGGTAAAAAGACCCACTTGGACGAGGAATTTGATGAGCCGATATACAGACAACAGATGGATTAAAGAAGAAGCTTTGACAACCTGATACACAGATTTTTGATGAACTTTGCCATAGATCCCCAGTTTCCCTAGAAATTTTAAAATTACGCTAGCCCAACACTTTTGTAAATCTATGGACATTGACAAAGCTTTTGCTCGCACCTTATGGGCAAAAGCACAAAGAAGACTGCATTCAACAGACACCGAACAAGACTTCAACCGACAAATGTTCATTTACCTGACATAGAATACCACTGCATTTACCGTAATTATGTCTTTTCTTCATCTCTACAACCTTCAGGTAATTACACACATAGTATAGGGAATACAGGCACAGATATCAGCAATCACATATTCCCCCATTCATGTATCATCAACTAAAATGTGCTCCCCCATATTGTTACAACCAAAAGCCGAAAAGAGCTCGGTAAAGTTTGACAGCCCATCCACAGACCCGTACCACGGGATAAGAAGGAATTCAAATGTATACTTCGCAATGCCTCGAAGCTTGATGTACAACACGTACGGCACGATGATACATGACCCCCCCAAACATGGATTCATACACACATGCTTCTACTATCTCACTAGGTCATACCCTCTTCACACCTTCTCCACTCTCCTCCCTTACCCAACCATGGAAATGTATTAACCCCTGACATATATTTTTCTCTTTTTGAAATGTTTTAGAAGGTGGCAGTTATTGTTGACTGCCAAAGGGTGGACTGTCAAAGTCAGAAAAATATCTCTATACACACTGCCATATTTGCACCTCATACACGTCCGCGCTGCGCATGCGTACGCTCTCCCGTGCGTGCGCATACTCACAGTCGCGGGCACCCGCAGGCGCACGGTATGCGTATTTACGGTAGAGTTTATGTGATCGTAGCGTGCGACTCAATCGTTACATATTTTAACTATATAATGTATTTTGTAGATCATGGTCCCTTTGATAGATTCTAAAAGTTTAGTTAATATAGCATGTTCCTGGACAGGGGGATCCCTCTTTGTATTGTACGAAGGGTCTAACAGGAGTCATACAGTGGTGTTTAGTACCCATCGGAAGAGTATTTAATTAGCAATATTCCGGTGTTGGTTTGGAGCGGATTAATCGCTCGTGCGAATAGTTATGGACATAAGAAGTTTATGTCCATTTACTATTATTTACTCTTACTTAGCCATGCGGCGGGAAACCCAGTATCCCACCCACCTGAGCTGTTGGAAATCGTCACAGCCCACCTGTATGAATCAACCTATGACCTTTTGTTATAATGCGAAGCCGAATTCCTGTGTCCAATGAACAATGAGATTGTAGGGACCATTGAATTGTATTGTGTGTGGGGCATAAATAGACAAGCCGATCACATCCAGCTCACTCTTCAACGGTTATCATTGCTGAAAATCGGGAGCTGGATGTCCAGAGGCGCATGCGATCGTTCCCCTTGTGCGTAAGTGTTTCTCCGCAATCATATTGTTCTTACTGTTATTGTGAGCCATTTCTCTCTATTTCTCTCTCTTCTCCTCTTTCTCTCTTATTTTCCCTTAAAACATAATTGCATTGTATTGTATTTCCTGTGTAGTTATCTGGTTAGGTAGTCTATGTTATATTGTAGTGTATGACTTGTATTGTGTTAATTCTTTTGCAAGTATATCATTCATAATATATATATATATTAGGCGTTGGACCCTAAGCCCAGGTATCTGTGTATTTCTTGTAGTGTTAAGTATTCACAGAGCGTCGGTGACGCTCAAACAGCTTTTAAGTTAATAAGGTTACACTAGGTTGCATCTACACCCTATCTCTACACTAAGGCTTTACAGCATATTATACTGCTTATGGTTTAGATATAAAGGTTTAACATTGTGAGCGTCAGCGCCGCTGGTGATCTCCTCGTGGTCCCGAGCGTCCGCTACGCTATAGCGAATCATTACGATAGACGGCAGCCAATAGCGTGCCTGCCTGTGATCTCTTGGCCGTGAGCGAACGTGACGCTTGAGCGTCTCGACTACGGCTAAGCGATTGCTACGCAACGAGCGTACCCTTACGGTACTCCATACGTGAATAGCGTACAGTGTTCTTAGACCTCATAAAGGGTTTTATATAAGATAAATATTTAGCTTTATCACAACTAAAACATTTAACTTTAGAAAAACTAACTTCAATATGCTGATACAGGCACTAAAACGACATGACTGGGAAGTTTATGTTTCATGGTAAAGACACAACGGAAATGTGGGTTGCTTTAAAAGGGTTGCTTGATAGCCAGGGCCGGATCTAGCCCTTGTGGCGCCCTGGGCAAAAAAATAAGGGCGTGGCTACCTACGGGGCGTGGTCAGTTATGCCCCCATTTGTGCCCCCTGTAGAGTAGCACCGCTGAAAGAAAAAATAAATAAATTAATACTTACTATCCCCGCTCCTGATTCCCGACCGCTGCAGACCTCCACCGGCGCCGCTCCTCTACTCGGATCTATGGGAGAGACGCACAGCAAAGGTCCTCTCCACGAAGAGAAACTAGATGGGTAGCGTCTAGTTCCCTTCACAGCGGGGTACACAGCGGCAGCGGGGGGGGGTAGGCACAGTAGCGGATCTTGACATGGTGCGGTGCCCTGGGCAAAAGTCCTGCTTGCCCGTGGCAAGATCCGCTACTGTTGATAGCAATAGTCACAAATTCATTCCCATGAGCAGTAAACGAAGGAGTGCTAAACACAAGCCAATGTGGCTTAATAAGGAGGTCAAAGAAGCAATGGCTAAAAAGAGGCCTGCATTCAAAACATTTAAATCTGATGTAGGGGAGGAATCATTCCAGTATTATAAGGAATGCAATAAAAATGCAAAAAAGTAATAAGGGCAGCTAAAATTGTAAATGAAAAGCAAATCGCTATAGAGTAAAACCAATCATAAAAAGTTTTATAAATACATAAACAGTAAAAGGTTAAAGAAGGAGAACATAGGCCCATTAAAAGATTAATTGGGAGCTTTAATAAACGATGATAAAATAAAAGCTGAAATACTGAACAATTCCCCCCCCCCCCCCCCCCCCCTCAGTATTCACCAGGGAGGATCAGACGGTGGGAGTAGTGCATAACTATAGTGAAGGTAATGACTCTTGGCTTGATACTTGTTTAAGTGAGAAAGTTGTCCTGGAGAGACTAAGCAACAAAGATTAATAAATCACCAGGCCCAGATGGTGTTCATCCGAGGGTTATTATGGAGCTTAGATCGCAGCTAGCAAAACCCCTATACTTGATTTTCCATAGTTCAATTACATCAGGCATGGTACCAAAGGATTGGCGTATAGCTGAGGTAGTGCCTTTATTTAAAAAGGGAGCTAAAAATAATCCTGGTAACTATAGACCAGTTAGTTTACATCTATAGTGGGTAAAATAATGGAAGGTATTTTGAGGGATAGCATAGAGGTTTATCTGCAGGTTAATTAGATTATTAGCAAAAGTGGGGTTTGTAAGGGACTGATCATGTCAAACTAACTTAATTAGCTTCTACGAGGAAGTGAGTGAGAATCTTGACCAGGGAAAAAGCAGTGGATGTGGTGTATTTAGATTTTGCAAAAGCCTTCTATAAAGTGCCTCACAGTAGACTGATCATCAAATTAAGGGAACTTGGCCTAGGATATACCAATTGTATATGGATAGGTAATTGGCTGGATAACAGAGTACAACAAGTAGTGGTCAACGGGATGTTCTTCAGCTGGGCACAAGTATTCAGCGGAATAGCACAAGGGTCCGTACTTGGCCCGCTACTGTTCAATATATTTATCAGTGATCTAGGAATAGGCCTGGAAAGCATAGTGTCAATCTTTGCAACTGACACTAAACTGTGTAAGGTAATTAATTCAGAAAGCGATGTGGAGTCTCTACAGAATTACTTATTTAAACTTGAAACCTGGGTGTATAAATGGGGAAAGAGATTCAATATAGCATAATGCAAAGTTATGCATTTTGGGACAAAAAAAAACACACATGCATCCTACACTCTAAATGGGGAAAATATAGGGGTAACTGGTGGAAAAAGATTTGGGGGTGCTCATAGATAATAGCTCAATAACAGTACACAATGTCAAAATGCAGCAAAAAAGGCAAGTGCTTGCGTGCATAAAACGGGGCATTCAGACAAGGGACGAGGATTTAATCCTGCCACTGTACAAATCATTGGTATGTCCGCACCTGGAATATTGTGTTCAATTTTGGGCACCATATTATAAAGATATCGGGGAACTAGAAAGAGTAGAAAGGCGAGCTACTAAATTGATTAAGGGTTAGAGACACTGGAGTACGAGGAAAGGCTTACTAGGTTACTAGAAAAGAGGCGTCTAAGAGGAGACATTATTAATACCTTCAAATATGTAAAGGGTCATTACAAGGAGTTAGCAGTGGATTTGTTTAGTAAAAGAACTCTGTATTGGACACGTGGGCAATCGCTGAGGCTAGACGTAAGAAGGGGTTCTTCAAGGCAAGGGCAATAAAGATTTGGAACTCCCTGCCGGAGAAGGTAATAATGGCAGACTCTGTAAATGCATTTCAAAAATGAGATTTATGGTAGACTTACCATTGTTAATTCTCTTTCTGCGAGGTACACTGGATTCCACAGGGAATAACATTGGGGTGTAAAGTTGGATCTTGACACTTGGCACTAACAGGCTAAAGCTTTGATTGTACCCAGGATGTACTGCACAGCCTCCTCTATAGCCCCGCCTCCAGGTACTGGAGCTCAGTTTTGTTAACCAGTCCAATGCAGTAGCAGGTAAGAGAGACGGCAGATGTTAGGTCACATGAACCACATTCAAGGGACTAGCGGCTAATGCCATACAAACCCAAGGAAGCTAAGTGCGTCAGGGTGGGTGCCCTGTGGAATCCAGTGTACCTCGCAGAAAGAGCTTTAACAATGGTAAGTCTACCATAAATCTCCTTTTCTGCAGCGGGGTACACTGGTATTCCACAGGGAATAACATCGGGGATGTCCTAAAGCAGTTCCTCATGGGAGGGGACGCACTGTAGCGGGCACAAGATCCTAGCGTCCAAAGGAAGTATCAAAGGCATAGAACCTGATGAACTTGTTCACAGAGGACCATGTAGCCGCCTTGCACAAGTGTTCTGAGGACGCGCCACGGCGGGCCGACCAAGAAGGTCCAACCGACCAAGTAGGGCCTTGATAGCAGCAGGAACTAAGAGCCCAGCCTGCGCATAAGCTTGTGCAATCACCATTCTAATCCATCTGCCCATGGTTTGCTTATTCGCAGGCCACCCACGTTTGTGAAAACTAAAAAGTACAAAAAGGGAATCCGACCTTCTGATGGAGGCCGTCTTTTCCACATAAACACGGAGAGCCCATACCACATCCAAAGATATTTCTTTGGAGGATAGACCAGAAGAGGTGAAGGCCGGAACCACAATCTCCTGGTTAAGGTGACAAGATGATACCACCTTAAGTAAATAACCAGGGCGAGTTCGAAGAACAGCCAGGTCACAGTGAAAAATCAGAAAGGGTGGACGACAGGACAGAGCGCCTAGGTCCGACACCCTCCTAGCAGAGGCAATAGCAAACAGAAATACGACCTTAAGTGTAAGGCATTTAAGGTCCACAGACTCAAGAGGTTCAAATGGAGACTCTTGCAGGACATTCAAGACGACAGACAGATCCCATGGAGCCACTGGAGGGACATAGGGAGGCTGAATCCGTAGAACACCCTGAGTGAAAGGGTGAACGTCAGGAAGAGACGTAATTTTTCTCTGAAACCACATGGACAAGGCAGATATATGAACCTTGAGGGAGGCCAGACGAAGGCCCAAGTCTAGGCCTTCCTGTAGAAAAGCCAGAATTCAGAAAATTCTGAATCTGTATGCACATAATTCTAAGCAGCACACACAAAATCCTTTTGCTCTCACGAGTGATGCTTCAAGAGCCCCTGCCGTCAAAGCCAGTCTGTCACGCTTGGCGTAAGTTGGGGTTCTGACAACCGAGCTTTGGCCGAAGGGACAGCTACCTGTGAGGAGAGCAAACGAGGTGGCTGAATGTAATGCCTCCTCATGGTGTGGAAGCCAAACGTTGGCCGGAGGGCGTAAAGAAAAGGAGGACTTCGTAGGAAGATAACTGTAGTTTCTCATACGTCCTAGAGGATGCTGGGGACACTTCAAGAACCATGGGGTATAGACGGGATCCGCAGGAGACATGGTCACTTTAAGACTTTCAAAGGGGTGTGAACTGGCTCCTCCCTCTATGCCCCTCCTCCAGACTCCAGTTTAGAATCTGTGCCCAGTGAGACTGGATGCATACTGAGGAGCTCTCCTGAGTTTATCTGAAAAAGACTTTTGTTAGGTATATTATTTTCAGGGAGACCTGCTGGCAACAGGCTCCCTGCTTCGTGGGACTGAGGGGAGAGAAGCAGACCTACTTCTGTGAGTTTCAAGGCTCTGCTTCTTTGGCTACAGGACACCATTAGCTCCTGAGGGTCTGAACGCTAGGTACGCCTAGATGCTCGTTCCCGGAGCCCGCCGTCACCCCCCATGCAGAGCCAGAAGTCAGAAGACAGGTGAGTAGAAGAAGATCAGAAGACTTCAGTGACGGCTTTGAGGTACCGCGCTGCGCGCCATGCTCCCACACAGTGGTACTACAGGGTGCAGGGCACTGGGCGGGGGGGAGGGCGCCCTGGGCAGCATTAAAAACCTCATATAAGACTGGCAAAGTGGTTTTTAAGTGCCAAGGCACTAAATCCAAACCCCCGCCAGTATAAATATTCTAAAAAATAGCGGGGCTGAAGCGCACCATTAAGGGGGCGGGGCTTAGCCCTCACAGCTCTCATCAGCACCATTTTCTCTTCACAGAGCTGCAGACATGCTGGTCCTTCCTCTACACTGCTGTATCAAGTAACAGGGTGCAAAGCAGGGGGGGCACAGTTATTTTGGTGCTATATATGTATTTATAAAAGCGCTAACAGGTCTGAGGCTTTGTATAAAGGTTTTCAGAACCGGGATAAGCGCTGGGTTGTGAGCTGGCAAACTCCCTCTGTGTTTCTCTGAAAGGCTTTACTGTGGGTCTGTCCCCTATATGCCCAGTGTGTCTGTGGGTGTCGGTACACGTGTGTCGGCAAGTCTGAGGCTGAGTGCTCTTCTCAGGAGGAGGCTGGATTAGGGACAGAAACGGCTGTGGGAGTGACCATGTCGGCACCGCCGACTCCTGATTGGGTGCATGTTTTGAGTGCTTTAAATGCAAATGTGGCTTTATTAAATAAAAGCATTCATTTACCCAGATAGCAGATACCGACACGGACTCTGACTCCAGTGTCGACTATAGTGATGCCAGATTAAATCCTAAACTGGCTAAGAGCATTCAGTACATGATTGTGGCGATAAAAATAAGATTTTACTCACCGGTAAATCTATTTCTCGTAGTCCGTAGTGGATGCTGGGGACTCCGTAAGGACCATGGGGAATAGACGGGCTCCACAGGAGACTGGGCACTCTAAGAAAGATTTAGTACTACTGGTGTGCACTGGCTCCTCCCTCTATGCCCCTCCTCCAGACCTCAGTTAAGGAAACTGTGCCCGGAAGAGCTGACATTACAAGGAAAGGATTTTGGAATCCAGGGTAAGACTCATACCAGCCACACCAATCACACCGTATAACTTGTGATAACATACCCAGTCAACAGTATGAACAACAACAGAGCATCAGACAAACCTGATGCAACCATAACATAACCCTTATTTAAGCAATAACTATATACAAGTATTGCAGAAGAAGTCCGCACTTGGGACGGTCGCCCAGCATCCACTACGGACTACGAGAAATAGATTTACCGGTGAGTAAAATCTTATTTTCTCTAACGTCCTAGTGGATGCTGGGGACTCCGTAAGGACCATGGGGATTATACCAAAGCTCCCAAACGGGCGGGAGAGTGCGGATGACTCTGCAGCACCGAATGAGCAAACACAAGGTCCTCCTCAGCCAGGGTATCAAACTTGAAGAACTTTGCAAAAGTGTTTGAACCCAACCAAGTAGCTGCTCGGCAAAGCTGTAATGCCGAGACCCCTCGGGCAGCCGCTCAAGAAGAGCCCACCTTCCTTATGGAATGGGCTTTTACTGATTTTGGAGGCGGCAAGCCAGCCGCAGAATGAGCCTGCTGAATCGTGTTACAGATCCAGCGAGCAATAGTTTGCTTTGAAGCAGGAGCACCCAGCTTGTTGGATGCATACAGGATAAACAGAGAGTCAGGTTTCCTGACTCCAGCCGATCTGGCTACATAAATCTTCAAAGCCCTGACTACATCTAGTAACTTGGAATCCTCCAAGTCACGAGTAGCCGCAGGCCCCACAATAGGTTGGTTCACATGAAAAGATGACACCACCTTTGGCAGAAATTGTGGACTAGTCCGTAATTCTGCCCTGTCCATATGGAAAACCAGATACAGGCTTTTACATGACAAAGCCGCCAATTTTTGACCACTTTCCACGTGAGATATTTGAACTCCACGGTCTTAAGCGGCTCAAACCAGTGAGATTTCAGGAAACTCAACACCACGTTAAGATCCCAAGGTGCCACTGGTGGCACAAAAAAGGGGCTGATTATGCAGCACTCCCTTTACAAACGTCTGAACTTCAGGTAGAGAAGCTAGGTTTTGTATGAAAGAAAATGGATCGGGACGAAATCTGGACCTTAATGGACCCCAATTCTAGGCCCAAAGTCACTCCCGACTGTAGGAAGTGAAGGAAACGGCCCAGCTGGACTTCCTCTGTAGAGGCATTCCTGGCCTCACACCCAGCAACATATTTTCGCCGTATACGGTGATAATGTTTAGCCGTCACGTCCTTCCTAGCCCTTATCAGCGTAGGAATAACCTCATCCGGAATCCCTCTTTTCTACTAGGATCCGGCGTCCAACCGCCATGCCGTCAAACGCAGCTGCGGTAAGTCTTGGAACATACAAGGTCCCTGCTGCAACAGATCCTGCCCTAGAGGCAGAGGCCATGGGTCCTCTGTGAGCATTTCTTGCAGCTCTGGATACCAAGTCCTTCTTGGCCAATCCGGAACAATGAGTATTGGTCTCACTCCTCGTTTCCTTATGATTCTCAGCACCTTGGGTAAGAGAGGAAAAAGAGGAAACACATAAACCGACTGGAACATCCACTGTGTCACCAGTGCGTCTACAGCTATCGCCTGAGAGTCTCTTGACCTGGCGCAATACCTCTGTAGCTTTTTGTTGAGGCGGGATGCCATCATGTCCACCTGTGGCAGTTCCCACCGACCTACAATCTGCGCGAAGACTTCTTGATGAAGTCCCCACTCTCCCGGGTGGAGGTCGTGCCTGCTGAGGAAGTCTGCTTCCCAGTTGTCCACTCCCGGAATGAACACTGCTGACAGTGCGCTTACGTGATTCTCCGCCCAGCGAAGAATTCTGGTGGCTTCTACCATCGCCACCCTGCTCCTTGTGCCGCCTTGGCGGTTTACATGAGCCACTGCGGTGATAATGTCTGACTGAATCAGAACCGGTTGGTCGCGAAGCAGGGTCTCCGCTTGACTTAGGGCGTTGTATATGGCCCTTAGTTCCAGGATATTGTTGGAAATTTCTTCCCTGTGTGACTGCCCCCCACCCTCGGAGGCTTGCATCCGTGGTCACCAGGACCCAGTCCAGAATGCCGAATCTGCGACCTTCGAGAAGGTGAGCACTCTGCAGTCACCACAGGAGAGACACCCTGGCTCTGGGGGATAGGGTGATTAACCGATGCATCTGAAGATGTGATCCGGACCACTTGTCCAGTAAGTCCCATTGGAAGGTCCTCGTATGGAACCTGCCGAAGGGAATGGCCTTGTATGATGCCACTCTCCTTCCCAGGACTCCAGTGCAGTGATGCACTGACACCTGTTTTGGTTTTAATAGATTCCTGACCAGTGTCACGAGCTCCTGAGCTCTCTCTATCGGGAGATAAACCCTTTTCTGGTCTGTGTCTAGGATCATGCCTAGGAGAGGCAGATGAGCTGTAAGAACCAACTGCGACTTTGGAATATATAGAATCCAGCCGTGTTGCCGTTACACTTCCAGAGAAAGTGATACGCTGTTCAGCAACTGCTCTCTTGATCTTGCTTTTATGAGGAGATCGTCCAAGTACGTGATAATAGTGACACCTTGCTTCCGCAGGAGCACCATCATTTCCGCCATTACCTTGGTGAATATTCTCAAGGCCGTGGAGAGACCAAACGGCAACGTCTGAAATTGGTAATGACAATCCCGTACCGCAATTCTGAGGTACGCCTGATGAGGTGGATAAATGGGGACAAGAAGGTATGCATCCTTTATGTCCCGAGTCACCATAAAATCTCCCCCTTTCAGGCTTGCAATAACCGCTCTTAGCGATTCCATCTTGAACTTGAACCCTTTCAGGTATATGGTCAGGGATTTTAAATTCAATATGGGTCCGACCGAACCGTCTGGTTTCGGAACTACAACATGGTCGAATAATAACCCCCTCCTTGTTGAAGGAGGGGAACCTTGGCCACCACCCGTTGAAGATACAATTTATGAATTGCAGTTAACACTGTTTCCCTCTCGTGGGGGGAAGCCGGCAGGGCCGTCGGTGAGGGGCATCTTCTCAAAGTTCAGCTTGTATCCCTGAGACACAATATCTATTGCCCAGGGATCTAACAGGGAGTGAACCCACTTGTGGCTGAACTTACGAAGGCGTGCCCCCACCGGGCCTAGCTCCGCCTGTGGAGCCCCAGCGACATGCGATGGATTTTTGTAGAGGCCGGGGAGGACTTCTGTTCCTGGGAACTAGCTGTGTTGTGCAGCTTCTTTCCTCTGCCCCCGCCTCTGGCAAGAAAGGACGCACCTCGGACTTTCTTGTTTCTTTATTCGAAAGGCTGCATTTGATAATGTCGTGCTTTCCTAGGCTGTGCAGGAATATAAGGCAAAATATCAGAATTACCAGCTATAGCTGTGGAGACCAGGTCCGAGAACCCTTCTCCACACAATCCTCAGCCTTCCATATGCCTCTTAAGTCGGCATCATCTGTCCATTGCATATTCTACAGGACACGTCAAGCAGAAATCGACATAGCTTTGACTTTAGGACCCAGTATACTCATGTCTCTTTGGGCATGTTTTATATATACATATATACCTATCTCTTAAGACAGCATCTTTAATATATATATATATATATATATATATATATATATCTCTATATATACATATATATATATATATATATATATCTATATGCATACTAGGGTCTCAATCTCTGCTGATAAGGTACCTGTCCACGCTGCCACAGCGCTATAAACCCAAGCCGACACAATCGCCGGTCTGAGTAGTGTACTAGAATGTGCACGCTATCTGCAGGATCCCTGAGAATAGCTAGTGCTACCTTCTGTGCAAACGTGACACCCTAGGGGAAGATTCCCATCACATCCTGGCCCTAGTGGGGAAAGGATACTGCCTGAGAATTTTTTGTGGGAAGCTGCAGTCTCTTGTCTGGAGATTCCCGCTCTTTTTCCTCATGAGAGGAGGGAAATTTACCTCAGCTTTCTTCCCCTTAACATGTGTACCCTTGTGTCAGGGACAAATGAGTCATCAGTGATATGCAAATCATCTTATATTACAATAATCATATATTGAATACCTTTCAGCCATTTTGGCTGTAACTTTGCATTATCGTAGTCGATACTGGAGTCAAACTCCGTGTCGATATCAGTGTTTATTATTTTGGATAGTGAGCATTGTGAGACTCTGAAGGTCTCTGTGATATAGGGTAGATTTCCTGTCTGTTCTCTAATCTTTTGTGCAATAAATTCACCTCAGCACTTACACATATCCAAACAGGTGTCGGCGTTGTCGACGGAGACACCCTCTCACACATATATTTGCTCTATCTCCTCCTTAGGGGAGCCTTTTACCTCAGACATGTCGACACACACGTACCGACACACCACACACACAGGTGATGCTCTATTTGAAGACAGTTCCCCCACAAGGTCCTTTGGAGAGACAGAGAGAGTGTATGCCAGCACACACCCCAGCGCTATATGACCCAGGAATCACACAGTAACTTAGTGTTAACCCAGTAGCTGCTGTATATATTGTTTTTACGCCAAATTTATGTGCCCCCCCTCTCTTTTTCACCCTCTCTATCGTGCTTCTGCAGGGGAGAGCCTGGGGAGCTTCCTCTCAGCGGAGCTGTGGAGAGAAAATGGCGCTGGTGAGTGCTGAGGAAGAAGGCCCCGCCCCCTCAGCGGCGGGCTTCTCCCGCGATTTTGTGTAAAATTAATGGCGGGGGCTCATGCATATAACAGTGTCCAACTGTATATATGCTGCTTTTGCCAGGAGTTAATCAATTGCTGCCCAGGGCGCCCCCCCCTGCGCCCTGCACCCTACAGTGACCGGAGTGTGTGGGTTAGTGTGGGCGCAATGGCGCACAGCTGCAGTGCTATGCGCTACCTCATATGAAGACAGGAGTCTTCTGCCGCCGATTTTGACGTCTTCTTGCTTCAACCCGCCGGCTTCTGTCTTCTGGCTCTGCGAGGGGGACGGCGGCGCGGCTCTGGGAACGGACGACAAGGTCAGGTCCTGTGTTCGATCCCTCTGGAGCTAATGGTGTCCAGTAGCCTAAGAAGCGCAACCTAGCCGCAGTTAGTAGGTTTGCTTCTCTCCCCTCAGTCCCACGTAGCAGAGAGTCTGTTGCCAGCAGAAGCTCTCTGAAAATAAAAAACCTAACTAAAATACTTTCTTATCAGCAAGCTCAGGAGAGCTCACTAAAAGCACCCAGCTCTGGCCGGGCACAGATTCTAACTGAGGTCTGGAGGAGGGGCATAGAGGGAGGAGCCAGTGCACACCAGTAGTACTAAATCTTTCTTAGAGTGCCCAGTCTCCTGCGGAGCCCGTCTATTCCCCATGGTCCTTACGGAGTCCCCAGCATCCACTAGGACGTTAGAGAAAGATGTGTTACATATCACGGAGGATCTTGCTGTTCCTGATACAAGGGTCTGTATGTATAAAGGAAATAAACCTGAGGTAACGTTTCCTCCCTCTCATGAAGTGAACGCGCTTTTTTGAAAAGGTTTGGGAAAATCCTGACAAGAAGTTTCAGATTCCCAAGTGAATTCCGGTGGCGTATCTGTTCCCCTCTGGGGATAGGGAAAAGTGGGAGTCACCCCCCACTGTAGACAAGGTTCTGTCACGGCTATCATAGGCGTGCGCAGGACATTTTATTAGGGGGTGCACGATTAGAAGGGCGTGTTTAGCACCGCCTATTGGGCATGTCTAACACCACCTAATGGGCGTGTCTAGCACCACCTATCAGGCGTGTCTACCACCACATATTGGCACTCAATGGAGAGAGAATTGACTACATAGGAAAGGAATGAGTTAAACATCTTGTGAGGGGTGGACCTAGCTGTGAGGAAGTACAGCCCTTAGGAAAAGGGGAGGGTTAATATATATAGGACAGGCTAGGCCATTTTGTGGTCTCTTTGCTGGTGAATTGCCTTGGGGTGAGTGCTGCTGTGCAGAATTTTTCCCCTTTCAATTTGTGCATTTGTCTTATCGTTTTAAAGCCTCCATACTATGGCTTCCAATCGCCCACGTCGGTCTGCTGGAACCCCAGCCCGTTACCGCTCATCGGGCGGTGGGGCTAGTCCCAGGGACGGGGTGTCTTGCCCTGTGGACGGCGTCCCGTCCCCTGGGGCCTTACCGAGTTCCAGGGGTGCGGGACGTAGGGCGCGGACCACGGTGTCGCCGGTGGTCGGGCCGGCCTTAGCAGGCGGGCGCGGCCGGCGTTCAGGGGCGGTTAGGCGGTCTGGCCGCCTGGAGAGGGACGGGCAGCAGCCCTCGCCTCCGGGCTTGGCCGGGGATGCTTTGACTCCGGGTGCCCGCGGGCGCGCGCAGCCGCGCCGGGCGCCCATCCGGATCTTCAAACTCGGTTCCCGTCTCCTCCCTCTTGCCGGGGCCGGATGGAGGCCTCAGGCGGGGGGAGAGAACCGGGCGGGACCTCGTGGCGAGCCGAGCGAGGCCTGTCACAAGGCCTCGCGCGGCGTCACCAGCGGAGACCTCAGCTGAGGGCGCCCAGGCCGGAAGCGATGGGACGCGCGCGCGGCTCCGGCGGCGTCGCTCGCGCACGTGTGCGCGCAGCGGCGCCGCAGTCCTCCGTGTCCCCCTGGCAGGGATCAACCAGGTTTTGGGGGGACAAGGGTTATTAGTGCAGCGGGCACAGGGCGACGGGCAGATAGTTTCTCCCGGCGCGGGGCCAACCCTGCTGGCGGAGCTGGCTCCGCTCAGCGGGGAGTGGGCTCCCGCGGGGGGGACGGGCGGGATGCAGGCACAATCCCCGGGGGCCGGGTGCGGCGTGGTTCCGGACGGGAATCCGGGTCGCAGTATCCCAGCGGCTCGGGCGTTTCCCCACCGGGCCGACCTGGCCGCAGGGCAGCGGGGTCTGCGGCGGCAATTCCTGGGAGCCGGGCGGCTCGGCGCGGGCCGCCGCCGGCCCGGCATCCCTCAAGGGATGGCGTAGCGTCTCGGGGTGGCACTAACCCTCCTGGTACGCTGGCGTCTGCCCTGGCCACGGTCGTGGCAGCGCTGGGGCCGCTGGCCGCAGCCCCAGAGCTCGATGTCGGTTCCGGGGAGGTGGCGGGCGGATCTGGGACACATAACATATCAGCCGCCCAGCAGGTGGCACGCGCCTGTCGTGAGCTGGGAGTGGCCGCGGTGCAGCTCCATCAGCAGCCCGGACAGGGCGAGCGAGGACGGTTATCAGGGACGCCTGCCCCCAGAGGGGCTAGGCGCGCGCCACTGCTGTTGTCCGGGTCCTCTCCCCCTCTTTTTCCCGCAGATGCTCAGGACGATGCGGAGGTGTCGGCATCGGACGATGAGGATGTCGCGTATGTCACGCCAGAGGAATCCGGGTCCGAACAGTCTACGGCTTCAGGTGAGGTGGAGCAGTCGGGGTCGGGTTCGGGCACGCGTTCGCGCAGCTCTTCCTCTTCCTCCTCTTCTTCCTCCTCTTCTTCCCTGTCATCGCCAGCGTCCGAAGTCAGTAGCACGACTAGGGCGAAGAAACGGGCGACTAAATACGCCAAGAAGGCGGCGGGGCAGCAGAAGAGGCGAGGGCGGCTTAGCGGGGACTCTCGCAGGGCCAAGAAGCGACGCGACCTGCCTGGCGTGGTCCGCTGCGAGTATACTGCAGTCATGCGGGGGCTAAGGGACAGCTGCCGCAGAAAGATTCGCAGGGGGGACTACGTAGATGTGTTCGTCAAGACGCTAAGAAAGACTTCAAGGAGGCAGCTGCTAAGAAGGGCATAGGGGCCGAGGCATTCCGTACCTTCGATAACTGGCTGGCCGGCTTTTGGGTCTTCGCGGCTTGTTACCTTGAGGATAGGCCAGAGGAACACATGAATGTCATTCGGTACCTGCATCTCGTGCATGATATGCAACGCACGTCGTCGGGCACCGAATGGCGTAGATACGATGAGGAGTTCCGGGAGAAGCAGGACGGGTTGCACGTTATGGACTTCGGGTTTAAGGACGTAGAAGTCTGGCTCAAGGTCACTCGGGCCTCACAGCAGGGTAAGGAGCCCCGGAGCGCGGGGGCGGATGGGCACCGCGCAGGGTCGTCCGCCCATGTGCCCGGCGCAGACGGCGGATCGACCAAGCCAGGTAGATCGGCCGTCCGGGCAGGGGGGCAGCCCGCAGCGAAGGGAAAATGTTTCGCGTTTAACAACGCGACATGTTCCTACGGCAAGCAGTGTCGGTTTCGGCACGCGTGCCTGCATTGTGGCGGTTCCCACTCGGCCTCCTCCTGCTTCAAGGGTAGTCGGCAAGTTCCCCGGGGTAAGCAAACTTACCCAAGATCGGCCCACCTCGGGAGCGCTCCACAGAGCGCCAACGCCAATTAATTTGGATACGATGGGCAGATGGTTGGATTGGTCTCCGAATAGGGCTGATGCCTCGTTTTTGTATTCAGGTTTTCGTTTTGGTTTTCGCTTGCCCGTTGCGAGCGATGTTACGGTACGGGCCCAGAGGAACCTCCAGTCTGCTCGAGCCTTGCCTTTGGTGCTACGAGATAAGGTTGACAAAGAGGTCAGGCTGGGCAGGATGGAGGGGCCGTTTTCATCACCCCCGGTGGAAGGCCTAGTCATCTCCCCGGAGGGGGTGGTTCCCAAGAAGACTCCAGGCTCTTTTCGACTTATTCAACATCTTTCATACCCGGCGGGGGCGTCGGTCAACGACGCAATATCTCCGGCTCATTGCTCGGTGGTGTATCAGTCGTTCGACGAGGCGCTGGAGCTGGTCCGCAGCTACGGCGCTGGGGCCCTCATGGCAAAGATTGATGTAGAATCCGCTTTTCGGTTGCTGCCGCTGCATCCGGACTCATTCCGCTTTATGGGTTTCCGGATTGGAACGGAATATTTCATCGACAAATGTTTGCCGATGGGATGTTCCGTGTCATGCTCGTATTTCGAACGATTTAGCACCTTCCTGCATTGGTGCGTGGAGTCTTCGTCGGGAGGTCACGGGGTCGCCCATTACCTCGATGACTTCCTCTGTACGGGACCAGCGAATTCACCGCGATGAGGCGACTTGCTTTTCAGCATACGAGCTTTGTTTTGCCACTTCGGAGTCCCAGTGGCCGAAGATAAAACTATGGGGCCGGTTTCTTGCCTGTCATTTCTGGGGATCGAGATTGACACGGTGGCGGGTTCGTGCCGTCTGCCTAGAGACAAAGTGGCAAAGCTCCGCGACGCCATTTGCCGGTTCGTGGGGTCGCGCAAGGTTAAGCTGCGGCAGGCGCAATCCTTGCTGGGCATGTTGAACTTTGCTTGTCGGGTTATCCCGATGGGCAGGGTTTTCTGTCGGAAGCTAGAGAGGGCGACTGCGGGGTGCGCCAGACCACACCATTTCGTACGCTTGTCCGCTGAGATAAAACGGGATCTGGCCGTATGGGCCTCGTTCCTGGAGGATTTCAACGGGGTGTGTATATGGCAGGCCCCAACGGTCGACAGCGCTAGACTGCAGCTGTTCACCGACGCAGCGGGTGCCTCCGGATTCGGTTGCTATCTGGAGGGATCTTGGTGCGCGGCCTCATGGCCGGCGGATTGGCATCGTGCGGGTTTGACAAAGGACCTTTGAGCTTTTTCCCATCATGGTTGCGCTGGAGATCTGGGGCGAGAGGCTGGCACATCGCAGCATCCTGTTTAGATGCGACAATCTGGGCGTGGTGCACGCGATTAACAACCAAAGGGCAAAGTCGCTGGTGGTTCTAAGGGTGCTAGGGCAGTTGCTGTTGACATGCCTACGCAAGAACGTGTGGTTTCGCGCGCAACACGTGCCGGGGCTGGAGAATGGTATCGCTGACGCGTTGTCACGAGGGCAGTGGGACAGGTTTTGCTTGTTGGCTCCCGAGGCCGACGAACAGGGTTTTCATTGTCCCAGTTTTGTCTGGCAGGTCATCGGGCCGGACTGGAGGGTCTAGCACTGCGATCGGTCGCGCCATCCACACTTAAGGCTTACGACCAAGCTTGGAGCGAGTGGGAGGAATTTGCTCGAGGACGGAATTAACGAGGTAAGAGCGGGCATCGGATGATGCTTTCTTTTATTTGGCAGCTTAATGTTTCGGGTAGGTCCAGAGCTGTGAAAGGATGGGCGCGCGTGGCGCCGACGCCACCTGACGGGAGGCGGCCCATTGATGCGGCCTTAATGCCGGGCGTCATTGGGGCGGTCGAAGCTATCGCGTCGTCCATGTTTGAATCGCTGCTTTTTAGAGTGGCGTTCTCCATGGCTTACCACGGAGCCTTTAGGATTTCGGAATTGGTAGCGCCTTCTAAGCGAGCGGATTCGCGCATGCTCGTCGGGGATGTAGTGGTGAGTGGAGGGTCCTTGCTTTGCAGATTGCGACGCTCTAAGACGGACCAGGTGGGGAGAGGTCGATGGGTCACACTCGTTCCGTCACTTGAGGAGAGCATATGCCCAGTAAGGTTGGCAGTGCAATATGCGGCAGTAAGGCCCGACTGTCGGGGGTCGTGGTTGCTGCACTACGACGGGCTGCCAGTGACAAAGTATCAATTTCGTTGGATGCTGGGTCGCTGTCTGACGAGCTTGGGCCTTTCACCCTCCGATTTCGGAACACACTCCTTCCGCATAGGGGCTGCGACGGCGGCTGCGGCGGCGGGTTTTTCAAGGGCGGAAATCCAGGCGGTGGGGTGATGGAAGTCGTCTTGTTACAAGCGATATATTCGCCCCGTCGTTTGAGATTTTTGCTCGCGCGACTTATGTTTAATTTAAAGTGTTAAGATCTTGTTATGCTGTTTTAGCGTGTTATAGTGCTGTACGTTGGTCCGTTTACCCGTTTGTGATCCTACTCAGGGATTAGCCACTCGCCGCTGTTGGCGTGAGCCGGCAGCGGGGGTCTGGAGTTATTTTGCGATTTTTGCCTGACTTGACGGACTGAATTCTGATCTTTAATTCGGCTAATCTGTTCTAATCAAAGTCCCTCAGCAGGTTTTACGCTTTCAACTCCAGCTGAGTTCTTACATGTTTTATCCCTGTTTATATCCCCCCCCCCCAGTTTATTTTCTTTTGTTCATTTTACCTTTCCCTTCGTGTGTTCATTTTCTGCTTCAAATTGGCTAGAAGCTCGTGAGATCGGCTAGGCCGTGACTGCTGCAATATTTGGAAGCAAAAATTTTTTCTTTTTGGCAGATCCTTCAGGTTAACACATTTACAAACAATGGCGTAGATTTTAGTAACCAATTTTACCCCTTTTTTCCTCCTCTTCAGGTTGGTTTGCTGATGACTTGCCCGTTTGGGTGGTGGGCCACTCGTATGTTTTTTGGGCTGCAAAGTTCTTGTCCTCTGATAGGGCTCAGAGGTTTCCTGGGGGTCAGGGAATCAGATGGCTTGGTTGGCGAGGAATGATGTGGGAAGATCTGAAGGGTAGACTAGTCAGTCAGGCCAGCAAGCATGGAGTTCCCAAGGTTCTGGTTGTCCATTTAGGTGGCAACGACCTAGGGAAGAGGACTTCTTTGGGGCTACGGTGGGCCATGATACTGGATCTGGCAAGGGTGGCCGCAGCTTGGACCGATTGTGTATTGGTATTTTCCTTGATGGTGCCAAGGTTGAGTTGGCAAGGTGTGGAGGACGGTCGCGTAATGGATGAGGCCAGGAAGAAGGTGAATGGGGCGGTGGCGAAGTGGGTGATGTCCCACGGAGGCAAAGTAGTTCGCCACCCTAGGATTCGGTTCCGAGACAGTCACCTTTTTCGGCCTGATGGTGTACATCTATCCAATGAGGGGATGATGTTTTTCCTGGAGGATCTGTTCCTAGTGTTGCAGGAGTTAGGGTAGGTTATGGTGGCGGTGCGAGGACTCTGGGATGGAGTCTCTCGCTTTTGGCGGAAAAGAACGGCAGTTTGTAGTTGTATTGTTTAGAGGTAGTAATTTTCCGTTCTTTTTTCTGCCACCATTATGCCGGCTGATTCGGCATCTTAACAAAGTTTTCAATTACAGCTTTGCTATGGTTAGGGTCAAATAAATAGCTAGCAATTTTTCTGCCAAAATCAAGTCTCTGTGTCTTTATTTCCTGGTTTTAGAGTTAACAAAGGGTTACTTTGAATGAAAGGGGTCCACCAAATATCACTAGGATGTTTAGCAAACCAGTGGTCGAAGTGGAAATTTTGAAGTGGGGGTATGCAAAAGTCAAGGATGTAATTATGCGCGCGCCTTGTAACACACTGAATGAGCCGAAATTCACCTTGTAACACACTGAATGAGCCGAAATTCACCTTGTAGCACACTGAATGAGCCGAAATTCACCTTGTAGCACACTGAATGAGCCGAAATTCACCTTGTAGCACACTGAATGAGCCGAAATTCACCTTGTAACACACTGAATGAGCCGAAATTCACCTTGTAACACACTGAATGAGCCGAAATTCACCTTGTAGCACACTGAGCCGAAATTCACCTTGTAACACACTGAATGAGCCGAAATTCACCTTGTAGCACACTGAATGAGCCGAAATTCACCTTGTAACACACTGAATGAGCCGAAATTCACCTTGTAACACACTGAATGAGCCGAAATTCACCTTGTAGCACACTGAGGGGGAGATGTACTAAGCCTGAAAAGTGATAAATTTCACAGTGATAAACTGCCAGCCAATCAGCTCCTAACTACCATGTCACTGGCTGTGTTTGAAAAATGACAGTTAGGAGCAGATTGGCTGGTACTTTAGCACCGTGATATTTATCACTTTTCAAGGCTTAGTACATCTGGCCCTATATGAGCCGAAATTCACCTTGTAGCACACTGAATGAGCCGAAATTCACCTTGTAGCACACTGAATGAGCCGAAATTCACCTTGTAGCACACTGAATGAGCCGAAATTCACCTTGTAACACACTGAATGAGCCGAAATTCACCTTGTAGCACACTGAATGAGCCGAAATTCACCTTGTAACACACTGAATGAGCCGAAATTCACCTTGTAGCACACTGAATGAGCCGAAATTCACCTTGTAGCACACTGAATGAGCCGAAATTCACCTTGTAGCACACTGAATGAGCCGAAATTCACATTATAGCACACTGAATGAGCCGAAATTCACCTTGTAACACACTGAATGAGCCGAAAATCACCTTGTAGCACACTGAATAAGCCGAAATTCACCTTGTAGCACACTGAATGAGCCAAAATTCACATTATAGCACACTGAATGAGCCGAAATTACATAGAATTTGTCGGCAGATAAGAACCACTTGGCCCATCTAGTCTGCCCCTTTTTTTTTTTTTTTTTTTTTTTTTATCTCTAACCTTATTTGATCCTTATTTCTTTGTAAGGATATCCTTATGTCTATCCCATGCATGTTTAAATTGCTCTACTGTCTTAGCCTTTACCACCTCTGATGGGAGGCTATTCCACTTGTCCACTACCCTTTCTGTGAAATAATTTTTCCGCAAATTTCCCCTGAACCTCCCCCCCTCCAGTCTCAGTGCATGTCCTCGTGTCCTTTTGCTTCTCTTCATTTGGAGAATGTTTCCCTCCTGGACTTTGTTAAAACCCTTGATATATTTGAAAGTTTCTATCATGTCCCCGCTTTCCCTTCTCTGCTCCAAACTATACATATTGAGATTTCTTAGTCTTTCTGGGTATGTTTTGTGATGTAGGCCATGCACCATTTTAGTTGCCCTCCTTTGTACAGTTTCTAATGTATTAATATCCTTTTGAAGATATGGCCTCCAGAACTGAATACAGTATTCTAGATGAGGCCGTACCAATGACCTATACAGTGGCATTATTACTTCTTTCTTTCTGCTGCTGATTCCTCTCCCAATGCAGCCAAGCATCTGACTAGCCTTCCTCATTGCCTTGTTACATTGCTTACCTGCCTTTAAGTCATCTGAAATAGTGACTCCTAGATCCCTTTCCTCCTCAGTAGTTTCCAGTATAGTGCCATTAATACTGTATTTAGCTTTAGGATTTTTGAGACCCAAGTGCATGATTTTGCATTTTTTGGCATTAAACTGTAATTGCCAGACTTCACCTTGTAACACACTGAATGCGCCGAAATTCACATTGTAGCACACTAAATGAGCCGAAATTCACATTGTAGCACACTGAATGAGCTGAAATTGTGACAGCAGGGACAGCCAGAGTGACGACAGGGAGAGAGAGACAGTGACGACAGGGAGAGAGAGACAGTGACGACAGGGAGAGAGAGACAGTGACGACAGGGAGAGAGACAGGGAGAGTGACGACAGGGAGAGTGACGACAGGGGGAGAGAGTGACGACAGGGGGAGATACAGGGGGAGAGAGTGACGACAGGGAGAGAGTGACGATAGGGACAACAGGGAGAGTGACGAGAGTGACGACAGGGAGAGTGACGACAGGGGGGGAGAGAGTGACGACAGTGAGTGACGACAGGGAGAGTGACGACAGGGAGAGAGAGTGACGGGGAGAGAGAGACGGGGAGAGAGAGACGGGGAGAGAGAGAGACGGGGAGAGAGAGACGACAGTGACGACAGGGAGAGAGTGACGACAGGGAGAGAGAGACGACAGTGAGAGAGAGACAGTGACGACAGGGAGAGAGAGACGACAGTGAGAGAGAGACAGTGACGACAGGGAGAGAGAGACAGTGACGACAGGGAGAGAGAGACAGTGACGACAGGGAGAGAGAGACAGTGACGACAGGGAGAGAGACAGGGAGAGTGACGACAGGGGGAGAGAGTGATGACAGGGGGAGAGACAGGGGCAGAGAGTGACGACAGGGGGAGATACAGGGGGAGAGAGTGACAACAGGGAGAGAGTGACGACAGGGAGAGAGTGACGATAGGGACAACAGGGAGAGTGACGAGAGTGACGACAGGGAGAGTGACGACAGGGGGGGAGAGAGTGACGACAGTGAGTGACGAGAGTGACGACAGGGAGAGTGAGAGAGAGACGGGGAGAGAGAGACGACAGTGACGACAGGGAGAGAGAGACGACAGTGAGAGAGAGACGACAGTGACGACAGGGAGAGAGAGACGACAGTGACGACAGGGAGAGAGAGACGACAGGGGGAGAGACGACAGGGAGAGAGACGACAGGGAGAGAGAGTGATGACAGGGAGAGAGTGACGACAGGGAGAGAGAGACGACAGTGACGACAGGGAGAGAGAGACGACAGTGACGACAGGGAGAGACGACAGCGAGAGAGAGACGACAGCGATAGAGTGACGACAGCGATAGAGTGACGACAGGGAGAGACAGTGACGACAGGGAGAGACAGTGGGAGAGACGGGGAGAGAGAGTGACGACAGGGAGAGTGACGACAGAGGAAGAGTGACGACAGGCAGAGTGACGACAGGCAGAGTGACGACAGTGACGACGGGGAGAGTGACGACAGGGAGAGTACTGACAGGGAGAGAGTGACAACGGAGAGAGTGACGACACTGACGACAGAGAGTGATGACAGAGACAGTGACGACAGAGACAGTGATGACAGAGAGTGATGACAGTGACGACAGGGAGAGAGTGACGACAGAGGGAGAGTAACGACAGGGCGAGTGACGACAGGGCGAGTGACGACTGTGATGACAGGGAGGGTGACGACAGGGACAGTGACGACAGGAATAGCAGGGAGAGAGGTGACAGCAGGGGAACATTACCTTATTTGATGCTGGCAGCAGTGACTTGGCGCCGGGCGGCTGGTGAGCGGGGCCGGCGGCCGGCTGGTGAGCGGGGCCGGCGGCTGGCTGGTGAGCGGGAGCAGCGGGCGGATGGTGAGAGGCGTGCGCGGGCGGCTGGCAGCGGTGAGCGGCTGTGAGCTAATACAGCGCTCTACATAGCCGCCGGCCGCCGCGCAGGGACGGGGAGCACCATGTGCAGCAGGATGGCCACTTCCCTCGCCCCCTGCTGCACTTTCCGACTTTCCGAGCTCATTTCCGGGTCAGTGGAAGAAGTGGCGGTATACCATACCGCCCCACTTCGACCACTGATGCAAACTAAATAATATAGAGAATTGATGCACAGATATATATATATATATATATAAAATCTGTTTAATATATGTTAAATTTGTATATTTTATTACCATAGATTATATCCTGATCTGTCAAAATATATATTGATATTGAATTTGAACTTGTCCTCCTCCAAGAGGAACGCTGTATTCTGTGGCGTTGGCACATGATGAGGAGAGAGACAGCGTGGGTGGGAGCAGGAGCGTGCATGCACGCGGCATGACATCATCACGACACATCCCAAAGGTTAGAAGAACTGGGAGTAGGGTTACGTCAGTGATGCTGCACCATACAAATGAATGATAGCAAGACTGAGCGGAGGGGTTGGCGGGCGCAATGGGCGGGAGGACATAAATGAGCACACTCTGCGATTGCCGATACTGTAGCAGCAGCAGGTGTATTTGAGGGGGTGACAGACA
The DNA here is from genome assembly GCF_028390025.1 of Pseudophryne corroboree. Classification (NCBI taxonomy): domain Eukaryota; kingdom Metazoa; phylum Chordata; class Amphibia; order Anura; family Myobatrachidae; genus Pseudophryne; species Pseudophryne corroboree. The sequence continues at coordinate 597,962,706 of NC_086445.1, forward strand.
TTAGGGGATCTAAAGCAAGATAGAGTCAATGGCTTCCTTTGGCGCATAAGGAAAACTTGAAAAATGAGGAAGTAATAGTACTTTCCTAACTCAAATGGTACGGTGTTTTATTTGGCGTACCCCCACTCACGCTGATATGAAGTAAATTATACACATCAAGGTATCTTTAATAATCCTATATCAATATAGTCCTGGGTGTCGTACCCCAACTCACACGGAAATGGGCATCTGGACTCCTATCAAGGTTTCTTTCAAATATCCTCTCACGATAATTCATAAAATTGTATCCTCAATGTGTGATGACCTCATTCGCATGAAAAAGTGAGAGAGAAATATCCAATGTGTACTAATTTCTTTACTGTGTGTTACATATCAGATTTACAATTATGGATCATTTCCATGCCTTGATTACACCTTCATTCATTCCACCGTGTGAAATGTTCTTATAGTTTCATGTGCACCACCAACACGTGGGCCCTTCACCAAATTATTAATAAGGTATGCGTACCCCTCACTCACACAGTAAATATAGGTGAAACTCCTATAACAGTATCTTTGTATAGAAGAAATATATCTCATGGGCGTACCCCAACTCACACATAGATATGCAGGTTGAATCCCATCAAGGTATCTTTATCTGGTCCTTGTTCCACAACTTATATCAAGCAGAAAAAGGCCTGTGTAGCAATTCTGTATGGAAATGCTTGACTCCCAAATGTAGGTCCCAAATAAAAGAGATTCAAAAAGTGGGTCTTACTTCCTCATACAACATGTGAGTCCCAGAGACATCGGTAAAACAAATGATCCACAAAAATTTATTGAAAAAACAAACATGGACAACTCTACAAAAATTCATCTAAAAAGTCTCTTTGCAAAAAGTGCATATGAACCATCTAATATAAATTGTTCACATTAAAGGTAAGTATAAATTCATAAAATATAAATCAATAAAAAATTCAGTTGGAAGAATGGCTACTCACACAGTGGTCTGTCGACGCGTTTTGGTCTCTTGGACCTTTTTCAAGACATGACCTTCTGTGTGAGAAGCCAGCTATTTATGATGCCTGTAGCCAATCATCCCCTAACCGGAAGTCAATCCACCGGAAGTGACCTCATTACGATAGTTTACATTCTAATTTCAATTACACCACTGATTAAATAATCAATATGTCATCCCCATTCTCTAGCCAAGAATCTATTCCTGTTTCTATAACATTTTATGATCAGCAAAAGGCATTTGTCCTCCCCAGTCTCTTATTTGACTCTTTTGCGGTGGCGCAAGGAATTATGGATGATGTAGTTCCGCGCAAATATCGTCCCTCCTTGTCCATCCAAAACCCTCTTACTGAACAATCTAACTTCTCTCCACAATATCCAGAACAGCCAAATGATCTGTAAATGTACAAAGTTCTTATTATTACAATCCCCTATCTTTCCGAAACCAGAAGTATGCATTCTCTGTCCTCCGCTGCTAGGCATCCTGGGAAATGTCATTTTTTCGGTAGTTTATGTATGCGCCCTCGTCATTTTAAAGCCGGAAGTCCGTCCTCTCACCCTCCATTTGTGTTGGGAATTGTAGTTTTTCTTCCGTGGTTTGCGCATGCATGCTCATCCTCTTGCAGCCTGGAGCCAGAGGTCCGTCCTCTCACCCTCCGTTATTTGCAGTATTCAGAATTGTAGTTTTTCCTCCAAGTTTGCGCATGCGCCTTTCCGATTCCATCGCCTCTATTCATATATAATCAGAGGCATAGAAATTATGAATTCGAATGGCACATATGTCCTTATATGTTTAAGTCCTTATTCATCTCCAAAACCAATGGATAGTTAAATTATGGGGAATAAAGTCTCCACCATCGGCCACCTCCGTCATCAGTTCTTTCTAGATGATATGTATAATATTCTAAGTGATAATCGGAGATCTGGGTATCTTTTCAGATTTGTGCAGCCGGTCACATTTCAATGGGGAAATCACATGGGGAAACAAAAAAGATAAAACAAAATATTGTTACTGATGCACAAGAAAATAAGAATTTACTTACCGATAATTCTATTTCTCGGAGTCCGTAGTGGATGCTGGGGTTCCTGAAAGGACCATGGGGAATAGCGGCTCCGCAGGAGACAGGGCACAAAAAAGTAAAGCTTTTACCAGATCAGGTGGTGTGCACTGGCTCCTCCCCCTATGACCCTCCTCCAGACTCCAGTTAGGTACTGTGCCCGGACGAGCGTACACAATAAGGGAGGCAATTTGAATCCCGGGTAAGACTCATACCAGCCACACCAATCACACCGTACAACTTGTGATCTAAACCCAGTTAACAGTATGGTAACAGAAAGAGCCTCTTAAAGATGGCTCCTTAACAATATAACCCGAATTTGTTAACAATAACTATGTACAGTATTGCAGATAATCCGCACTTGGGATGGGCGCCCAGCATCCACTACGGACTCCGAGAAATAGAATTATCGGTAAGTAAATTCTTATTTTCTCTATCGTCCTAAGTGGATGCTGGGGTTCCTGAAAGGACCATGGGGATTATACCAAAGCTCCCAAACGGGCGGGAGAGTGCGGATGACTCTGCAGCACCGAATGAGAGAATTCCAAGTCCTCTTTTGCCAGGGTATCAAATTTGTAGAATTTTACAAACGTGTTTTCCCCCGACCACGTAGCTGCTCGGCAGAATTGTAATGCCGAGACCCCTCGGGCAGCCGCCCAAGATGAGCCCACCTTCCTTGTGGAATGGGCCTTAACAGATTTAGGCTGTGGCAGGCCTGCCACAGAATGAGCAAGTTGAATTGTGTTACAAATCCAACGAGCAATCGTCTGCTTAGAAGCAGGGGCACCCAACTTGTTGGGTGCATATAGTATCAACAGCGAGTCAGATTTTCTGACTTCAGCCGTCCTTGAAATGTATATTTTTAAGGCTCTGACAACGTCCAACAACTTGGAGTCCTCCAAGTCGCCAGTGGCCGCAGGCACCACAATAGGTTGGTTCAGGTGAAACGCTGATACCACCTTAGGGAGAAAATGCGGACGAGTCCTCAGTTCTGCCCTATCCGAATGGAAGATTAGATAAGGGCTTTTATAAGATAAAGCCGCCAATTCAGATACTCTCCTGGCGGAAGCCAGGGCCAGTAACATAGTCACTTTCCATGTGAGATATTTAAAATCCACCTTTTTCAATGGTTCAAACCAATGGGATTTGAGGAAATCTAAAACTACATTTAGATCCCACGGTGCCACCGGAGGCACCACAGGAGGCTGTATATGCAGTACTCCTTTAACAAAAGTCTGTACCTCAGGAACTGAGGCCAATTCTTTTTGGAAGAATATTGACAGGGCCGAAATTTGAACCTTAATAGATCTCAATTTGAGACCCATAGACAATCCTGATTGTAGGAAATGTAGGAAACGACCCAGTTGAAATTCCTCCGTCGGAACACTCCGATCCTCGCACCACGCGACATATTTTCGCCAAATGCGGTGATAATGTTTCGCGGTGACTTCCTTCCTTGCCTTAATCAAGGTAGGAATGACTTCTTCTGGAATGCCTTTCCCTTTTAGGATCTGGCGTTCAACCGCCATGCCGTCAAACGCAGCCGCGGTAAGTCTTGAAAGAGACAGGGACCCTGTTGTAGCAGGTCCCTTCTCAGAAGTAGAGGGCACGGGTCGTCCGTGACCAACTCTTGAAGTTCCGGGTACCAAGTCCTTCTTGGCCAATCCGGAGCCACTAGTATTGTTCTTACTCCTCCTCACCGTATAATCTTCAATACCTTTGGTATGAGAGGCAGAGGAGGAAACACATATACTGATTTGTACACCCAAGGTGTTACCAGTGCGTCCACAGCTATTGCCTGTGGATCTCTTGACCTGGCGCAATACTTGTCCAGTTTCTTGTTGAGGCGAGACGCCATCATGTCTACCATTGGTCTTTCCCAACAGTTTACTAGCATGTGGAAGACTTCTGGATGAAGACCCCCCTCTCCCGGGTGAATATCGTGTCTGCTGAGGAAGTCTGCTTCCCAGTTGTCCACGCCCGGGAAGAACACTGCTGACAGTGCTATTACGTGATTCTCCGCCCAGCGAAGAATCTTGGTAGCTTCTGCCATTGCACTCCTGCTTCTTGTGCCGCCCTGTCTGTTTACATGGGCGACCGCCGTGATGTTGTCCGACTGAATCAACACCGGTTTTCCTTGCAGGAGTGGTTCCGCCTGGCTTAGAGCATTTTAGATTGCTCTTAGTACCAGAATGTTTATGTGAAGAGACTTTTCCAGGTTCGTCCATACCCCCTGGAAGTTTCTTCCTTGTGTGACTGCTCCCCAACCTCTCAGGCTGGCGTCCGTGGTCACCAGGATCAAATCCTGTATGCCGAATCTGCGGCCCTCCAATAGATGAGCCTTTTGCAACCACCACAGAAGATATACCCTTGTCCTTGGCGACAGGGTTATTCGCAGGTGCATCTGAGGATGCGACCCTGACCATTTGTCCAACAGATCCCTTTGGAAAATTCTTGCATGGAATCTGCCGAATGGAATTGCTTCGTAAAAAGCCACCATTTTTCCCAGGACTCTTGTGCATTGATGTACAGACACCTTTCCTGGTTTTAGGAGGTTCCTGACAGGTCGGATAACTCCTTGGCTTTTTCCTCGGGAAGAAAAACCTTTTTCTGAACCGTGTCCAGAATCATCCCTAGGAACAGCAGACGTATCGTCGGAAAACAGCTGCGATTCTTGGAATATTTAGAATCCAGTCGTGCCGTCGAAGAACTACTTTAGATAGTGCTCTTCCGACCTCCAACTGTTCTCTGGAACTTGCCCTTTTTAGGTCGTGCAAGTAAGGGATAATTTAGATGCCTTTTTTCTTTGAAGAAACATCTTTTCGGCCATTACCTTGGTAAAAAGGCCCGGGGTGCCGTGGATAATTCAAACGGCATCGTCTGAAACTGATATTGACAGTTCTGTACCACGAACCAGAGGTACCCTTGATGAGAAGGACAAAATTTGGACATGGAGGTAATCCTTGATGTCCAGGGACACCATATAGTCCCCTTTTTTCCGGTTCGCTATCACTGCTCTGAGTGACTTTATCTCGATTTGAACCTTTTATGTAAGTGTTCAAAACATTTTAGATTTAGACTATGTGTCACCAAGCCGTCTGGCTTCAGTACCACAATATAGTGTGGAAAAATAATACCCTTTTCCTTGTCGTAGGAGGGGTACTTTGATTATCACCTGCTGGATATACAGCTTGTGAATTGTTTCCAATGCTGCCTCCCTGTCGGAGGGAGCCGTTGGTAAAGCAGACTTCAGGAACCTGCGAGGAGAAGATGTCTCGACTCTCCAATCTTTACCCCTGGGATAATACTCGTACGATCTAGGGGTCAACTTGCGAGTGATCCCACTGCGCCCTGAGACTCTTGAGACTACCCCCCCACCTTGAGTCCGCTTGCACGGCCCCAGCGTCATGCTGAGGACTTGGCAGACGCGGTGGAGGGCTTCTTTTCCTGGGAAAGGGCTGCCTGCTGCAGTCTACTTCCCTTACCTCTATGTCTGGGCAGATATGACTGGCCTTTTGCCTGCATGCCCTCATGGGAAAGGAAAGATTGAGGCTGAAAAGACGGTGTCTTTTTTAGCTGAGATGTAACTTGGGGTAAAAAAGGTTGGATTTCCCAGCTGTTGCTGTGGTCCCCAGGTCCGATGGACCGACCCCCAAATAACTCCTTCCCTTTATACAGCAATACTTCCATCTGCCGTATGGGATCTGTATCACCTGACCACTGTCGTGTCCCTGACATCTTCTGGGAGATATGGACAACGCACTTATCTTGATGCCAGAGAGCAAATATCCCTCTGTGCATCTCACATACATATATATAGAATGCATCCTATTAAATGCTGTACATGAATAAAATATTTTCAGTCAGGGAATCCGACCAAGCCAACCCAGCACTGCATCTCCAGGCTGATGGCGATCGCTGGTCGCAGTATAACCACCGTATGTGTGTATATACTTTTTAGGATATTTTTCCAGCTTCCTATCAGCTGGCTCCTTGAGGGCGGCCGTATCTGGAGACGGTAACGCCACTTGATAAGCGTGTGAGCGCCTTATCACCCTAAGGGGTGTTTCCCAACGTACCCTAATTTCTGGCGGGAAAGGGTATAACGCCAATATTTGCTATCGGGGTAACCCTACGCATCATCACACACTTCATTTTATTTTATCTGATTCAGGAAAAACTACAGGTAGTTTTTTCACTCCCACATAATACCCTTTCTTGTGGTACTTGTAGTATCAGAAACACGTAACACCTCCTTCATTGCCCTTAACGTGTGGCCCTAATGAGAAATACGTTTGTTTATTCACCGTCGACACTGTATTCAGTGTCCGTGTCTGTGTCTGTGTCGACCGACTGAGGTAAATGGGCGTTTTTTAAAAACCCCTGACGGTGTTTCTGAGACGCCTGGACCGGTCCTAATAGATTGTCGGCCGTCTCATGTCGTCAACCGACCTTGCAGCGTGTTGACATTCTCACGTAATTCTCTAAATAAGCCATCCATTCCGGTGTCGACTCCCTAGAGAGTGACATCACCATTACAGGCAATTTCTCCGCCTCCTCACCAACATCGTCCTCATACATGTCGACACACACGTACCGACACACAGCACACACACCGGGAATGCTCTGACAGAGGACAGGACCCACTAGCCCTTTGGGGAGACAGAGGGAGAGTCTGCCAGCACACACCAAAAACGCTATAATTATATAGGGACAACCTTATATAAGTGTTTCTCCCTTATAGCATCTTTTATATATATACAATATCGCCAAAATCAGTGCCCCCCCTCTCTGTTTTAACCCTGTTTCTGTAGTGCAGTGCAGGGGAGAGCCTGGGAGCCTTCTCTCCAGCTTTTCTGTGAGAGAAAATGGCGCTGTGTGCTGAGGAGATAGGCCCCCCCCTTTTTCGGCGGGCTCGTCTCCCGCTATTTTTGAAGTTAGGCAGGGGTTAAATATCTCCATATAGCCTCTGTGGGCTATATGTGAGGTATTTTTTGCCTCTAATAAGGTTTTTATTTGCCTCTCAGAGCGCCCCCCCCAGCGCTCTGCACCCTCAGTGACTGTTGTGTGAAGTGTGCTGAGAGGAAAATGGCGCACAGCTGCAGTGCTGTGCGCTACCTTTATGAAGACTCAGGAGTCTTCAGCCGCCGATTTTGGACCTCTTCTCTCTTCAGCGTCTGCAAGGGGGCCGGCGGCGCGGCTCCGGTGACCATCCAGGCTGTACCTGTGATCGTCCCTCTGGAGCTAGTGTCCAGTAGCCAAGCAGCAAATCCACTCTGCACGCAGGTGAGTTCACTACTTCTCCCCTAAGTCCCTCGTTGCAGTGATCCTGTTGCCAGCAGGACTCACTGTAAAGTAAAAAACCTAAGCTAAACTTTCTCTAAGCAGCTCTTTAGGAGAGCCACCTAGATTGCACCCTTCTCGTTCGGGCACAAAATCTAACTGGAGTCTGGAGGAGGGTCATAGGGGGAGGAGCCAGTGCACACCACCTGATCTGGTAAAAGCTTTACTTTTTTGTGCCCTGTCTCCTGCGGAGCCGCTATTCCCCATGGTCCTTTCAGGAACCCCAGCATCCACTTAGGACGATAGAGAAAAAAGATTTTCATAGAAACCACTTTAATTCGAAATCCGAATTAAGACCATTAGGGATTAAAGTTTTACACTGATAGATTAGTTTCATTTCAGCCTTTGCTAATGCTGAAGATGAATCTCTATTTCTTAGATTTGATTTAATCACTTTAAGACCATAAAAGCCCGTTATTTCTGATGGAGAGCAGTTATGGTGTTCCTTAAAATGTGCAGATAAAGAGTGTGTCAATAACCCCTTTCTTACATTCCTAAGATGTTCCCCCATACGGATCTTTAGGGGGCGTGATGTGCGGCCAATATAATAAAGACCGCAACTACAACCAATGGCGTACACCACATTCTTTGTGTCGCATGTAATGAAATCAACTATTTTGATAGTTTGGTTATTGATGCAAACCTCATTTATCTTATTGATTCATTTTGTGTTTCTGCACCCCATACAGTTCAAACATCTATAAAACCCCTTTGATACTACTTTCGAGTGGGATAAAGGAGCTGGTAAACAACTTGCTACTAACGCTGATTTGATGTTGGGAGCCTTACGATATATATGAACGGGTTTATCTGGTACTAATGGGCCAATGGATGGATCTCTTTTTAAAAGGCTCCAATGCTTTCTAAATATGTTTTCTATCTTTCTGTGATGTATACCATATTCAGAAATGAAAGCCCATTCAAATCTATTCTCTCGTGTGGGTTTTTTTTAGATTTTTCTTTAATAGTTCATGGCGTGGTACTGCATCTGTCTCAATTTTGGCTCTTTCTATAGTATATTTCGAATAGCCACTCGCGGTAAACTTTTCCTCCAGTCCTTTGGCTTGGGTCTGGAATACCGCATCATCGGTGCAGTTCCTCTTTAATCGATTGAATTGGCCCCCTGGGATCGATTGGAGCCAATTTTGGTGATGGCAACTATCTGATGGAATGTAACACTGGGAGTCTGTAGGTTTCGTAAAGGTTTTTGTATTTAATTTTCCTGTTTCTATGTAGACCATAATGTCCAGGAAATTCACCTCTTGTTTGCTTATTTCAAAACTTAATTTAATATTTCTATTGTTATTGTTAAGTTCATTACAAAAATCGTTCAGAGAGTCACGATCTCCTCTCCAAATGAAAAAAATATCATCGATGTAACGTACGTAGGTCACCAGGTTCGCGCCATGGGGGTGATTGGACCATATACTGTCCAATTCCCACACCCCCATAAATAAGTTGGCGTAACTCAGGGCGAACCTGGTGCCCATCGCTGTTCCAGTTTTTTGTATGTAAAACTTATCCTTGAACAAAAATAAATTATTATTAAAATTATTGTATGACCCATAGTGGATATTATTATTATTATGCTGTGTGTGAGTTTGGGGAGTGGTACCCCCCAGGTCTGGTGTGACTGGGCTACCTTGGGGTAGCACGCCATATTATTTATTTAGCACTTATATAACACTCCTATTTTTTCACTAATATTACTCTTTGGAGTATTTTATTAACACCCTTATTTTTGTAGCACTTTCTAACCCATAGCTTCTGCTTCTTTTTTTAACACATATTAACACTTTAGTATCTCAATGGTGTGCTGCCCTAGGGTGGTCGGGCCTGAGCCGACTTTGTGGGGTCCAAGCCCTGGACTTATGCTTAGTTAGGGACCTCCAGTAATAGAGCAGCCGTGAAGTGGCCTGGAGGCTTATCATATCTTTTGCAAAACATATGTAACGAAGAGCTCTACATTTTCTATTATTACATAGTATATAGTTCTTCTTACTAACAGCCAGCAGAGTGCGTGGGAAAAATCCCTTTTGTTTTTCTTGTCTAGAGTAACCCCCTCCCGCAGCACCTGAGGATTGTTACCAGCTTGATTAGAGCAGTTTGCCACTATTTATTGCAGTTCAGAGAGGCATAGATGGAGCCAGCATTAGGAGGGCATGCTGGGTCCTGTGGTGCCATTTGGAGGATACAGGGGTGCCTCCAGGTAAGCTAGCTCTCAATCTGGATGTTTTGTATGTGCCATTATCATGTGGCCGTACATTAAGCAATTGTATGACCCTAAGTGGATATTATTATTATGCTGTGTGTGAGTTTGGGGAGTGGTACCCCCCAGGTCTGGTGTGACTGGGCTACCTTGGGGTAGCACGCCATATTGTTTATTTAGCACTTATGTAACACTCCTATTTTTTCACTAATATTACTCTTTGGAGTATTTTATTAACACCCTTATTTTTGTAGCACTTTCTAACCCATAGCTTCTGCTTCTTTTTTAACACATATTAACACTTTAGTGCTCCATTGTAGCCAATGGTGGGAACTTTGCGGTCAGCGGTGAGGTTACTTTCGGTCAACCTCTGACCGCAAAATTCCCACCATTGGCTACAATAGAGCGCATAGTACGTGGATTATTCAAAGGTCGGATTCTACACTGGATTATGAGAGTATAATTTTTTTCACAGGTACCCCAAGGATTCTACATGAAGAGGACCGAGCCTCGTGGGAACATAGGTAAGTATGTGTGTATGGAGGTGTGCATGTATGTAATAAACTTATACTTTCACGGTGTGTGTGTGTGTCCTGTTTTTTGGGGGGTATTTTTTTAGTAGTAGTACTACTGGTACCAGCGGGCCCGGTTTTCCACCGCATGCTGGTACTTGTGGTTCTCCAAGTACCAGCTTGCGGGGGAGGCTTGCTGGGACTTGTAGTACTGCTACTAAAAACAATATTCACAAGGCTATCAGCCCCCCATCCGCCGCCCTTGGATGGGGGGGGGGGACAGCCTCGGGCTTCACCCCTGGCCCTTGGGTGGTTGGAGGGGGGGACCCCTTGATTTAAGGGGTTCCCACTCCTCCAGGGTACCCCGGCCAGGGGTGACTAGTTGGGTATGTAATGCCAGGGCCGCAGGGACCAGTATAAGTGTCCCCTGGCTGTGGCATTATGTACCTGGCTAGTGGAGCCCGGTGCTGGTTTCAAAAATACGGGGGACCCCTACGCTTTTTGTCCCCCGTATTTTTGGAACCAGGACCAGAGACCGGTGCTGGTTGATTAAATATGGGGGAACCCCTGTCATTTTCCCCCCCATATTTTTTCAACCAGGACCGGCTCAAACCCGAGGCTGGTTGTGCTTAGGAGGGGGGACCCCGCGCAATTTTTTTCAGATTTTTTTAGACTTTAATCAACTTTTTAAAGGTACACAATGAAGCCCTGCACGGATCTCACAGATCCGGCCGGGATTCCTTGTGTTTTGTCAGGCATTGTTTTACTCATCACTCCCGTAAAACACTGCCTGATATTACGAATCACATCGACATCGGAAAAAACGATTGTGCAAAACTCGGCAGCTTAGTGAATGATCGTATCAGGATTCAAAAAGTTGCAGTAAAATGCACCCGATACCATTCGAGTTCAAACACCCTTCAAAATGGACAAAACACGAATCTTTGTAAATATACCCCATAGACGGGATCAAGGGACATATAGTAAGGATTCACGAGCCATATAGAAAACACAGATTCGGTTAATAGGAAGAATGGAATAAATGCAACTTTACCCTTTTGACAGAACTTACTGGGGTTAGGAGGAAGTCTCTAAACTTCTGCTTCTTTCTCTAGCAGAAGTGACCTCTAAGTAATTTAACAGAAGTTTTGTTAGAGATGGTATACATATAGCATGCTCCCGCCCAGGAAGTACGAATTATGTTGGATACCCACGAAGACTAAGGTTGCATTTCGCTGTTCTAGATACATGTCCATCACAGGTAGAGGAATTATCTCAAAGATACCGGGTTCCCTATGAACTTAGAATGGACAGGACACTGGATTGATGGCTGGGATAGTCCCAGTAGAGATATAACACACATAGATTTTTTTGGGGGGGAGCAGACCGAGTAGAGAATCATTCCCCGTAGTGCCCAATCCAGATGTCAAACTTTGTAAAATCTTCTTTGCCTCTACCAACTTATCCGTTACTAAACTCTATGTGATTTGTCTTCAAAAAGTTTCCTCTTCATCTCTTACGTTCACCGACAGGGTTACAGTTCAGACGCCACAGGCCTACTCGGTTTTTCAGAGTTCTGCCCAAATCCAGTATATCTCACCAGCATAGGGACACTAGTATCAGTGTGCCTGGTCATGCACAAAGGGTGGAGAATGGGAATATGGGTGAAGGGAGACTATATATAGACAGATATGCAGGATGGAATGACAGCCTGATGGTGAACACAAATCTGAAACATTTTCTTTTTATTATTTCCTTTCTCTTTTCACTTTCCACAGATGGTTTACTTCACACAACTGATAATACACAACAGTTAAACACATTGAAATGCAAGATTTATGTTCCCTACAGAAAGGTCGCTGACCCAGAGAGAACTCGTGACAAAGAGCAGAGTGTAGAGAACCTCGTATCATTGGAGTGTCTGTTCCGGGAAGGTTGAGAGGCAGGACTGTTGAAGGGCATCCGAGCACAGATCTAGAACGGTTATAGTATCATTCTTTTTTTTTTCACCTCCCCCTGCATTTTCCTATCTTTTCCCCTTCTTATTTTCCTCCTTTCCCCTAACGAAATGGATCGATCAAAAGAGACTGCGTTTCTGGTTCTGTTAGTAATTCTGGTTTTGAACAAGACAGTTTGTTTTGGTGAGGGTCCCAGAGAGGTCGAGCAGGGATCTGGAATGGGTTCTGATGACGAGTATGAATTTGTAGAATCTCAGGAGCGGCACATCGCTCAAGTAAAGGCTAGCATCAGTAAGCGCTCTGGTAGTCAGGGAGCTCGGAGGCACTGTGAGGGGTTATTGTCTGATGAATATTGTATTTGTAGGAATTGTGAGACTATAGTTGAGGATGGGTGCATCCAGAGATGTCAGTCCAACCTTAATATCGACATGGACCGTCATCCGTTGAGTGATTACCACTCACTAGTGGGTAAGGTCTTAAACCAGACAGAATGCTGGGTGTGCTCACAGGTACCTCAAGGTCAGAGCAAGTCAGGATTAGTACCGTACCCTGTAGCAATAGATGAGGTACTCGAATTACAGGGTGGGAGGCCGGTGGACAAGAAATTCAATATTTCTAGGCCCCCTAGTTTGAAGCTCCACCAGTATCATGTAGACAGGTCCTTATTGTGTTTTAATATTTCCAATTGCCGAAAACCGGGAGATTGGGAGGTGACGTGGAATAACCAGACAATGACCTTTTCACACAGAGCTGATAGGATACCCATAGACTCTGAACTTGTACGCCAAATAGCCAACAGTGGGAGGTATTTTCGGTATAGGTATACTCGTGGAAGCAAGACCATGTGGGTTGGAAAAGTATCGCCAGGGTATTGTGCTCATATCATCCAGCCCGATACTTGTACTGAGCAGATGGGAGAACTAGGGATTGGTTTCTTCACTTGGAAAGTTTGTAATATGGTGATGTCATATTTTGTCCCCTATGTTCTCCCAGATGATGCCTATTTCATATGTGGGAGGAAGGCGTACAAGTGGCTTGCCCCGAGCTCAGAGGGATTGTGTTATATTGGGAGAGTACTGCCAGAGGTCAAGACCATAACCCATAAGATGAAAGACGTTCACCGCAGTGCTCAGGCTCCTTATACTCATACTCACTATGAACACATCATCAAGAGACACCTCATAGATAGGACAGAGCACGCAGCCTCTGATTTAATCCACCGGGATTCAGTTCCTTCTCGCATTAGACATCACCCGTACAGCCAGAGGAACTATAAATTATAGGTATATCCATGCGCTAGCGAACTTGATAGATAATATCACTGAGATGTATGACGACACCTTCAGGTATACAGGGAGGGAGTTACAAGCCTACAAGAAGGAACTGATCCAGCACAGAATGGTCCTTTAATTATGTCACAGCCGTGACGGGTGGGTACTGTGTTACTCTGGCAACTCAATATGGTGTGAAGTGCTGTACGTATATTACGAACAGTACTGACGACCCCACGGAGATCATCGATCAAAAGATGGACGATATCTTGCAGTTGAAGTTGGAGCTCAGGAGGAAGCACAACCTTACCTTAGCGACTGTGAGTAATGAACTGACCGGCTGGGTCTCATGGTTGAACCCACGCAATTGGTTCTCAGGTTTAGGAGAGTGGGCTCAAAATGTCATCATGAGTGTAGGGAAGTCTCTCCTTTGTATCCTGGGAGTCGTCATAATTATTGGTTTGATATTTAGCTGTGTTCGAATTCTGAAGCGGCGCAAGCACGGCACAAAATTGATGAGTCTAATGAGCAAGGGTACTATTACAGCAGCAGATTTAATTTACGACCCATCCATAGAGACTGTGATATGATAAGGATTGCAAATGAATTCCATGGCCTGTTTCGTTCACCCGTTTTTCTTTTGTTTCCCCCTCTGCCCAGATACATCCATCAGGAAAAGACATCAGCCCTACCCAAAATGTTTATGTGAATGTATTTTAGATATGTGTCTTATCTTCATCTCTGCAACCTCCAGTTAATGGCACACATAGTCGACAGGTGATATCCACATCTACTAGCACTCACATATGTTCCCCCTCCATGTATCATCAACTAAATGTGCACCCCATTTGTTAGAACAAGAAGCCGAAAAGAGCTCGGTAGTGTTTGTTGGCCCATTTACAGACCCTTAATACGGGATAAGGATTTAATGTATACTTCGCCATACCTCGAAGCTTATTTAGAACATATACGGCACGATGATACATGCCCCTCAGACATGGATTCATACATACATGCTTTTTACTATCCGACTAGGTCATACATTTCCCACCTACAACTCTCCCCGATCATCTGTAGATATTGTATAGATATTTTTCTGTTTAGTGATTAGATAGTGGCAGTTATTGGTGACTGCCAAAGTCGAAAAATATTGCAGTACACACATCACGTACAAACTACGCACAGATGGCCTCCGTGCACGTACTTGCTCTGCTGTGCGTGCGCATATTCGCAATTTGCGTATGGTCGCTCCCGCGGACCTGCGTATTAGCGCGTGGTATGAGTATTTACGGTAGAGTTTGTGAACGCATGGAAAAGCCATCAAAACACATTACATATTTAATCCAAATAGTGCACAATGTACACATAGTCTCCCTGCACCACATCAGAAAGTAACAGCAGTTTAAATGGTAACAGAACAAAGGGATTCACCTTTACAGGATAGGAGGGGACGGAACAAGGTTATAAAGGTGGTGTTTAGTATCCAGCTGAATGGTATTTTAAGGGTAACATTCCAGTGTTGGTTTGAGAAAGTTTGCATGTTCCTGCGGATAATTATGTGCAGGAGAAGAATATAGATATAAACTGTATTTACTGTACATTATGTATGCGGCGGGAATCCAGAGGAGACCACCCACAAGAGCAGTTGGAACAGACATCGCCCACCTATTCAAACCGACCTATGACCTCTCCTGTACTGTAAATGACCATCCCTGTGTCCAATGGACAAAGATTACAGTATCCATTGTGTTATGTTTTGGGTGAATTGTATAAAGAGAGCCTGCAGCAGGCCTGGTCAGACACAAGACTCACGTCGTTATCTATCAGATGACGGAGGACCAGACTGGGTAGCGCGGCGAATCCACTCACGTATGTACCATTGGTTGTAGCCATTATTCTGTTGTATTGTATTGTTTATATTGTAACCCCCTTTCAGCAATAATACGCTGTGGTGTCGGAACCCAGTGGTTTAACTACAAACTGGTGTCGTGTCTTCCTTTACCTGCTAAGGTTTAAAGTGTATTACTATCGCATTGCATTGCTGTAAAAGGTTTAAAATGTATCTCTGGGTGTGTACGCGCTGCGTGTACTTTGTACCGTCAGCGCGGCGTGTGAACGCAAAGTCTGTACACTGTACAGGACTCTGTACGCAAACAGTGTACAATGTACGTAGGGTGTGTATTAAGTTTAGCGGCCGCAGCGGCTTCATGGTAAAGTGTATTTGAAGTGTGCATTTGGCAGGCATTCCCAACCACGGTCCTCAAGGCACACCAACAGTGCAGGTTTTAGTGATATCCAGGCTGCAGCACAGATGGTTAAATTAAAATAACTGAGCTACTAATTTAGTTACCTGTGCTGAAGCCTGGATATCACTAAAACCTGCACTGTTAGTGTGCCTTGAGGACCGTGGTTGGGAATGCCTGGTATAAGGTATAGCTTTTCATTCCTGCATATAAAACGGCATTATCACCCTCTAGAAGGTGAGAACTTTGGAGCCACCACAGGAGAGAAACCCTGGCCCTGGGGGACAGACTTATCTTCCGGTGCATCTGCAGATGGGATCCTGACCACTTGTCCAGCAGGTCTCACTGAAACGTTCTTGCATGGAACTTGCCAAACGGAATGACATCGTAGGCCGCCACCATTTTCCCCAGCACTCGAGTGCAGTGATGAATCGACACTCTTGGCAGTTTCAGAAGTTCCTTGACCATGTTCTGGATTTCCTGAGCTTTTTCCAACGGGAGGAAGATCCTCTGCAGTTCGGTGTCCAGAATCATAACCAAAAAGGACAGCTGAGTTGTCGGAATCAACTGCGACTTTGGCAAATTTAGGAGCCAGCCATGCTGTTGCAGCACCTGCAGGGAGAGCGCAACGCTTTTTAGTAACTGCTCCCTTGATCTCGCCCAAGTATGGGATAATTGTGACCTCTTGCTTGCGCAGGAGCACCATCATTTCCGCCATCACCTTGGTGAAAATCCTCGAGGCCGTGGAAAGACCAAACGGCAACGTCTGAAATTGGTAGTGACAATCCTGAACAGCGAACCTCAGAGACATCTGATGAGGAGGATATATGGGGACATGTAGGTAAGCATCCTTTATGTCAACTGACACCATAAAATCCCCCCCACCCCCTCCAGACTGGAGATTACCGCTCGGATAGAGTCCATCTTGAATTTGAAACTTTTCAAATACACATTGAGGGATTTTAAGTTCAGAATCGGCCTGACCGAGCCATCCGGCTTCGGGACCACAAACAGGCTTGATTAAAACCCTTCTCCCCATTGTGACGGGGGTACATCAACAATGACTCGCTGCTGACACAGCTTTTGTATTGCCGTACACACTACCTCTCTTTCCGGAAAAGAAGCTGGCAAGGCCGATTTGAAAATTTGGTGTGGGGGCACGTCTTAAAACTCCAGCTTGTATCCTTGGGTCACAATTGCCAGCACCCAAGGATCCAGGCCCGAGAGAACCCAGACCTGACTGAAGAGCTGAAGATACGCTCCCACCGGTGCAGACTCCCGCAGCGGAGCCCCAGCGTCATGCGGTGGATTTGGCAGAAGCCGGGGAGGACTTCTGCTCCTGGAAACCTGCCACAGCTGGTGATCTTTTTCCTCTTCCCTTACCTCTTGCCGCAAGGAAGGATGACCCACGTCCTTTACGGAATTTCTGCGACCGAAAGGACTGCATCTGATAGGGTGGCGTTTTCTTTTGCTGTGGAGGAACAAAAGGCAGAAAAGAGAACTTACCCGCGGTAGCTGTAGAAACCAGGTCCGCGAGGCCTTCATCAAACAAAACTCCACCCTTATAGGGCAGAGCCTCCATAGCCTTCTTAGAATCAGCATCACCATTCCATTGAGGAGTCCACAACACCCTTCTAGCCAAGACTGCCATGGCATTGGCTCTTGATCCCAAAAGGCCAATATCTCTCGCCGTCTCCTTCAGATAGGCTGCAGTGTCCCTGATATGACCCAGAGTCAAAAGCACGCTATCCCTATCCAGGGTGTCTATTTCCAATGACAAGTTATCTGCCCACTTTTCAATTGCGTTACTCACCCACGCCGAAGCCACAGCCGGCCTGAGCAGCGTACCTGTCGTGACAAATAGATTTCAAGGTAGCCTCCTGCCTACGATCAGCAGGATCCTTAAGGGTCGCCATTTCAGGAGACGGTAACGCCACCTTCTTGGACAATCGCGCCAGAGCTTTGTCCACCGTGGGGTTATTTCCCACCCAACCCTATCCTGAGAAGGAAACGGGTATGCCACAGCAATAGGCCACCTCTTGTCTGGAGTTTCCTAGGCTTTTTCAAAAAGGGCATTCAGTTCATGAGAGGAAGGAAACGTTACCTCCGGTTTCTTCCCCTCATACATACAGACCCTTGTCTCAGGGACAGCGGGGTCTTCCGTGATATGTAACACGTCCTTTATCGCCACAATCATGTATTGAATACTCTTAGCCACCTTAGGATGCAACTTTTCATCATTATAGTCGACACTGGAATCGGAATCCGTGTCGGTATCAGTGTCAGCGGGGATCCGGTCTGAAGATAGACAGTATCTAGGTCGACAATGTTTAGGTCGACATGGATGGAAGGTCGACAGTGTTTCTAGGTCAACATGTGCTAGGTCGACAGGTCTAAAGGTCAACATGAGTTTTTCACATTTTTTTTCTTTTTTTGAATTTTTTCATATTTAACGATCCACGTGGACTACGATTGGAACGGTAAAGTGTGCCGAGCGAAGCGGTAGCGGAGCAAAGGCACCATGCCCGAAGCATGGCGAACGAAGCGAGCCATGCGAGGGGACGCGGTGCACTAATTTGGGATCCTGGTCACTCTACGAAGAAAACGACACCAAAAACCTCATGTCGACCTTTAGACCTGTCAACCTAGCACATGTCGACCTAGAAACCCTGTCGACCTTCCATCCATGTCGACCTAGTGACTGTCGACCTATAGTGGTCGACCTAAACATTGTCGACCTAGATACTGTCGATTTGATGAACCACACCCATGTCAGCTATCTGGGTACATGAACGTTTTTGGGACCCCGAGGGGGCCTGAGTGAGTGGTACCACGTCTCCCATGGATTGTCTCCATGCTTGGTTTTGAGACTCAGATTTGTCCAACCTCATGCAATAAAGCCACACTGTTATTCAACACACTCCACATCTCTACCCAATCAACAGTCGGCGGTGCCGACAGTCACTCCTTCATTCTGTTCAGCTCTCACACTAACCTCCTTGGAAGAGCATTCAGTTTCTGCCATGTCGACACCCCCCAAACACACTGGGCTAAAGGGGACAGACCCACAGTAAGGCCTTTCAGAGAGACAGAGAAGGCGTTTGCCAGCTCACACCCAGCGCCCCACCGGTCTGAAAAAAGCACAATGCCCCAGACCTATAAGCGCTTGTTTATATAAACAACCAACACCAATTTTATGATCTCCTCCCCCCCCTTGTTTTTAGCACCGTTACTTGTGACAGCAGTGAAGGGCCGGGAGCAGCGTCTCTGCAGCAAGCTGTGGAGAGAAAATGGCGCTGGTTCAGAGCTGAAGGACGAAGCCCCGCCCCCTACATGGCACGCTTCGGTCCCGCTTTAATTTTTCACTGGCAGGGGTCTCCTAACAGTGCCTATGCACTGTGCCAGTACCTTAAAAATAAGATTTTACTCACCGGTAAATCTATTTCTCGTAGTCCGTAGTGGATGCTGGGAACTCCGAAAGGACCATGGGGAACAGCGGCTCCGCAGGAGACTGGGCACAACTAAAGAAAGCTTTTAGGTCACCTGGTGTGCACTGGCTCCTCCCACTATGACCCTCCTCCAAGCCTCAGTTAGGACACTGTGCCCGGACGAGCTGACATAATAAGGAAGGATTTTGAATCCCGGGTAAGACTCCTACCAGCCACACCAATCACACCGTATAACTCGTGATACTATACCCAGTTTAACAGTATGAAAACAACTGAGCCTCTCAACAGATGGCTCAACAATAACCCTTTAGTTAACAATAACTATGTACAAGTATTGCAGACAATCCGCACTTGGGATGGGCGCCCAGCATCCACTACGGACTACGAGAAATAGATTTACCGGTGAGTAAAATCTTATTTTCTCTGACGTCCTAGTGGATGCTGGGAACTCCGAAAGGACCATGGGGATTATACCAAAGCTCCCAAACGGGCGGGAGAGTGCGGATGACTCTGCAGCACCGAATGAGAGAACTCAAGGTCCTCCTCAGCCAGGGTATCAAATTTGTAGAATTTTGCAAACGTGTTTGCCCCTGACCAAGTAGCAGCTCGGCAAAGTTGTAAAGCCGAGACCCCTCGGGCAGCCGCCCAAGATGAGCCCACCTTCCTTGTGGAATGGGCTTTTACGGATTTAGGATGCGGCAGTCCAGCCGCAGAATGCGCCAGCTGAATTGTGCTACAAATCCAGCGAGCAATAGTCTGCTTAGAAGCAGGAGCACCCAGTTTGTTGGGTGCATACAGGATAAATAGCGAGTCAGTTTTCCTGACTCTAGCCGTCCTGGAAACATAAATTTTCAAGGCCCTGACTACGTCCAGTAACTTGGAATCCTCCAAGTCCCTAGTAGCCGCAGGCACCACAATAGGTTGGTTCAAGTGAAAAGCTGATACCACCTTAGGGAGAAACGGAGGACGAGTCCTCAATTCCGCCCTATCCATATGGAAAATCAGATAAGGGCTTTTACATGACAAAGCTGCCAATTCTGACACACGCCTGGCTGAAGCCAAGGCCAATAACATGACCACTTTCCACGTGAGATATTTTAGATCCACGGTTTTAAGTGGCTCAAACCAATGTGATTTTAAGAAACTCAACACCACGTTGAGATCCCAAGGTGCCACTGGAGGCACAAACGGGGGCTGAATATGCAGCACTCCTTTCACAAACGTCTGAACTTCAGGTAGTGAAGCTAGTTCTTTCTGGAAGAAAATCGACAGAGCCGAGATCTGTACCTTAATGGAGCCCAATTTCAGGCCCATAGTCACTCCTGCTTGTAGGAAATGCAGAAATCGACCTAGTTGAAATTCCTCCGTTGGGGCCTTTTTGGCCTCACACCAAGCAACATATTTCCGCCATATGCGGTGATAATGCTTTGCAGTTACATCTTTCCTAGCTTTAATCAGCGTAGGAATGACTTCCTCCGGAATGCCCTTTTCCTTCAGGATCCGGCGTTCAACCGCCATGCCGTCAAACGCAGCCGCGGTAAGTCTTGGAACAGACAGGGCCCCTGCTGCAGCAGGTCCTGTCTGAGCGGCAGAGGCCATGGGTCCTCTGAGATCATCTCTTGAAGTTCCGGGTACCAAGCTCTTCTTGGCCAATCCGGAACCACGAGTATTGTTCTTACTCCTCGTTTTCTTATTATTCTCAGTACCCTTGGTATGAGAGGCAGAGGAGGGAACACATAAACTGACTGGTACACCCACGGTGTCACTAGAGCGTCCACAGCTATCGCCTGAGGGTCCCTTGACCTGGCGCAATATCTCTCTAATTTTTTGTTTAGGCGGGACGCCATCATGTCCACCTGTGGCCGTTCCCATCGATTTACAATCAGCGTGAAGACTTCTGGATGAAGTCCCCACTCTCCCGGGTGGAGGTCGTGCCTGCTGAGAAAGTCTGCTTCCCAGTTGTCCACTCCCGGAATGAACACTGCTGACAGTGCTAGTACGTGATTTTCCGCCCATCGGAGAATCCTTGTGGCTTCTGCCATTGCCATCCTGCTTCTTGTGCCGCCCTGTCGATTTACATGGGCGACTGCCGTGATGTTGTCTGACTGGATCAGTACCGGCTGGTGTAGAAGCAGGGGTTTTGCCTGACTTAGGGCATTGTAAATGGCCCTTAGTTCCAGAATATTTATGTGTAGGGAAGTCTCCTGACTCGACCATAGTCCTTGGAAGTTTCTTCCCTGTGTGACTGCCCCCCTGCCTCGAAGGCTGGCATCCGTGGTCACCAGGACCCAGTCCTGTATGCCGAATCTGCGGCCCTCTAGAAGATGAGCACTCTGCAGCCACCACAGCAGAGACACCCTGGTTCTTGGAGACAGGGTTATTAGGAGATGCATCTGAAGATGCGATCCGGACCATTGGTCCAACAGGTCCCACTGAAAGATTCTGGCATGGAACCTGCCGAAAGGAATTGCTTCGTAAGAAGCCACCATCTTTCCCAGGACCCGCGTGCAGTGATGCACCGATACCTGTTTTGGTTTCAGGAGGTCTCTGACTAGAGATGACAGCTCCTTGGCTTTCTCCTCCGGGAGAAACACTTTTTTCTGGACTGTATCCAGAATCATACCCAGGAACAGTAGACGTGTCGTCGGAACCAGCTGTGATTTTGGAATATTCAGAATCCAACCGTGCTGGTGTAGCACCTCCTGAGATAGTGCTACTCCCACCAACAACTGCTCCTTGGACCTCGCCTTTATTAGGAGATTGTCCAAGTACGGGATAATTAAAACTCCCTTTCTTCGAAGGAGTATCATCATTTCCGCCATTACCTTGGTAAACACCCTCGGTGCCGTGGAGAGTCCAAACGGCAGCGTCTGGAATTGGTAATGGCAATCCTGTACCACAAATCTGAGGTACTCCTGGTGAGGATAGTAAATGGGGACATGCAGGTAAGCATCCTTGATGTCCAGGGATACCATGTAATCCCCCTCGTCCAGGCTTGCAATAACCGCCCTGAGCGATTCCATCTTGAACTTGAATTTTTTTATGTATGCGTTCAAGGATTTCAAATTTAAAATGGGTCTCACCGAACCGTCCGGTTTCGGTACCACAAACAGTGTGGAATAGTAACCCCGTCCTTGTTGAAGTAGGGGCACCTTGATTATCACCTGCTGGGAATACAGCTTGTGAACTGCCGCTAGCACAGCCTCCCTGTCTGAAGGAGTAATCGGCAAGGCAGATTTTAGGAACCGGTGGAGTGGAGACGCCTCGAATTCCAGTTTGTACCCTTGAGATACTATTTGCAGGATCCAGGGATCCACCTGTGAGCGAGCCCACTGATCGCTGAAATTTTTGAGGCGGCCCCCCACCGTACCTGGCTCCGCCTGTGGAGCCCCACCGTCATGCGGTGGACTTGGAAGAAGCGGGAGAGGACTTTTGCTCCTGGGAACCTGCTGTTTGTTGCAGCCTTTTTCCCCTACCTCTGCCTCTGGACAGAAAGGACCCGCCTTTTCCACGCCTGTTTTTCTGAGTCCGAAAGGACTGTACCTGATAAAACGGCGCCTTTTTAGGCTGTGAGGGAACATGGGGTAAAAATGCTGACTTCCCAGCAGTTGCTGTGGAAAATAGGTCCGAGAGACCATCCCCAAATAACTCCTCACCCTTATAAGGCAAAACTTCCATGTGCCTTTTTGAATCTGCATCCCCTGTCCACTGGCGAGTCCATAAGCCTCTCCTAGCAGAAATGGACAATGCACTTATTTTAGATGCTAGCCGGCAGATCTTCCTCTGTGCATCTCTCATGTATAAGACTGAGTCTTTTATATGCTCTATGGTTAGCAGAATAGTGTCCCTGTCTAGGGTGTCAATATTTTCTGACAGGGAATCTGACCACGCAGCGGCAGCACTGCACATCCATGCTGACGCAATAGCTGGCCTAAGTATAATGCCTGAGTGTGTATATACAGACTTCAGGATCGCCTCCTGCTTTCTATCAGCAGGTTCCTTGAGGGCGGCCGTATCCGGAGACGGTAGTGCCACCTTTTTAGACAAACGTGTGAGCGCTTTATCCACCCTAGGGGGTGTCTCCCAACGTGACCTATCCTCTGGCGGGAAAGGGAACGCCATTAGTAACTTCTTAGAGATTACCAATCTTTTATCAGGGAAAGCCCACGCTTCTTCACACACTTCATTTAATTCTTCTGATGGGGGAAAAACTACGGGTAGTTTTTTCTCCCCAAACATAATACCCTTTTTAGTGGTACCTGGGTTTATATCAGAAATTTGTAACACCTCTTTCATTGCTTCAATCATGCAACGAATGGCCTTAGTGGACATTAGACTA
This sequence comes from Pseudophryne corroboree, assembly GCF_028390025.1. Lineage (NCBI taxonomy): Eukaryota > Metazoa > Chordata > Amphibia > Anura > Myobatrachidae > Pseudophryne > Pseudophryne corroboree. Next base: position 597,986,084 of record NC_086445.1, read on the forward strand.
GACTCATCGTCGTCGACACTGGTGTCAGTATCCGTGTCGACATCCGCGTCTGCCATCTAAGGTAGCGGGCGTTTTAGAGACCCCGATGGCCTTTGAGACGCCTGGACAGGCACGAGCTGAGAAGCCGGCTGTCCCGCATTTGGCATGTCGTCAAATTTTGTGTAAGGAGTCGACACGTGCACGCAATTCCTTCCATAAGTCCATCCACTCAGGTGTCTGCCCCGCAGGGGGTGACATCCCTTCTATAGGCATCTGCTCCGCCTCCACATCATTATCCTCATCAAACATGTCGACACAGCCGTACCGACACACCGCACACACACAGGGAATGCTCTAACAGAGGACAGGACCCACAAAAGCCCTTTGGGGAGACAGAGTGAGAGTATGCCAGCACACACCAGAGCGCTATATAATGCAGGGACTAACTGAATTATGTCCCCTATAGCTGCTGTTATATATACTGCGCCTAAATTTAGTGCCCCCCCTCTCTTTTTTACCCTTTTCTGTAGTGTAGACTGCAGGGGAGAGCCAGGGAGCTTCCTTCCAGCAGAGCTGTGAGGGAGAAATGGCGCCAGTGTGCTGAAGGAGATAGCTCCGCCCCTTTTTCGCGGACTATTCTCCCGCTTTTTTATGGATTCTGGCAGGGGTAATTATCACATATATAGCCTCTGGGGCTATATATTGTGGTATTTTTGCCAGCCAAGGTGTTTTTATTGCTGCTCAGGGCGCCCCCCCCTAGCGCCCTGCACCCTCAGTGACCGGAGTGTGAAGTGTGTGTGTATGAGGAGCAATGGCGCACAGCTGCAGTGCTGTGCGCTACCTTGGTGAAGACTGATGTCTTCTGCCGCCGATTTTCCGGACGTCTTCTTGCTTCTGGCTCTGTAAGGGGGACGGCGGCGCGGCTCCGGGACCGAACACCAAGGCCAGTTCCATGCGGTCGATCCCTCTGGAGCTAATGGTGTCCAGTAGCCTAAGAAGCCCAAGCTAGCTGCAAGCAGGTAGGTTCGCTTCTTCTCCCCTTAGTCCCTCGCTGCAGTGAGCCTGTTGCCAGCAGGTCTCACTGTAAAATAAAAAACCTAATTATATACTTTCTTTTTAGAAGCTCAGGAGAGCCCCTAGTGTGCATCCAACCTCGGCCAGGCACAAAATCTAACTGAGGCTTGGAGAAGGGTCATAGTGGGAGGAGCCAGTGCACACCAGGTGACCTAAAAGCTTTCTTTAGTTGTGCCCAGTCTCCTGCGGAGCCGCTGTTCCCCATGGTCCTTTCGGAGTTCCCAGCATCCACTAGGACGTCAGAGAAATTAGGTTTATATTGCTGCCCAGGGCACCCCCCCACCCCCCCCCCTTCCCCTGCACCCATGTAGTACCTGTGTGTGCGGGAGCAATGGCACGCAGCACAACCGCTGAGCGGCACCTCAGGAAGACTGAAGTCTTCTGCCGCCTTCAGACGTCTTCTTTGCTTCGGTTACGCACCTGTCTTCAATCTTCTGGCTCTGTGAGGGAGACGGCGGCGCGGCTCCAGGAACGAGCAGCTAGGCGACCCAAGTGATCAGACCCTCTGGAGCTAATGGAGTCCAGGAGCCTAAGAAGCAGAGCCTATGAACTCAAGCAAGTGGGTCTGCTTCTCTCCCATCATTCCCACGAAGCAGGGAGCCTGTTGCCAGCAGTGCTCTCTGAAAATAAAAAACCTAACAAAAGTCTTTTTAGAGAAACTCTGTAGAGCTCCCCTAGTGTGTGACCAGTCTCCTCTGGGCACAGAATCTAACTAAGGTCTGGAGGAGGGGCATAGAGGGAGGAGCCAGTTCACACCCATTCAAAGTCTTATAGTGTGCCCCATCTCTCCTGCGGATCCCGTCTATACCCCATGGTCCTTTTGGAGTCCCCAGCATCCTCTAGGACGTATGAGGAAACACATATATTGCACCGAATTTACTGTGCCCCCCCCCCCCCCTGTTTTTCACCCTGATACTTATGCAGCAGTGTGAGGAAGGACCAGCGTCTCTGCAGCCTGTTGTAGAGAAAACGGCGCTGTTGAGAGCTGTGAGGGCTAAGCTACGCCCCCGTAATGGCGCGCTTCAGTCCCGCTATTTTTAAATAAATATTTATACTGGCGGGGGTTAGGACAGTGGCCGGGCACTATGTAACCTATAGCCAGTCTCCTTTGAGGCTTATATGCTGCCTAGGGGACAGCGGACACCGTAAGCTTTAATCATGTATATTAACAGGGAATTGAATGCCACAAACATAACTTAGATTGATAAAAATAAGAATTTACTCACCGGTAATTCTATTTCTCGTAGTCCGTAGTGGATGCTGGGGACTCCGTAAAGGACCATGGGGAATAGACGGGCTCCGCAGGAGACTGGGCACTCTAAAAGAAAGATTAGGTACTATCTGGTGTGCACTGGCTCCTCCCTCTATGCCCCTCCTCCAGACCTCAGTTAGGGAAACTGTGCTCGGAAGTGCTGACACTACAAGGAAAGGATTTGGAATCCAGGGTAAGACTCATACCAATCACACCGTATAACTTGTGATAACCATACTCAGTTAACAGTATGAACAACAACTGAGCCTCAATCAACAGATGGCTCATAACAAATACCCTTTAGTAAGCAATAACTATAATAAGAATTTACTTACCGATAATTCTATTTCTCATAGTCCGTAGTGGATGCTGGGGGCTCCGCAGGAGACTGGGCACATCTAAAGAAAGCTTTAGGACTAACTGGTGTGCACTGGCTCCTCCCCCTATGACCCTCCTCCAAGCCTCAGTTAGGATACTGTGCCCGGACGAGCGTACACAATAAGGAAGGATTTTGAATCCCGGGTAAGACTCATACCAGCCACACCAATCACACCGTATAACTTGTGATCTGAACCCAGTTAACAGTATGATAACAGAGGAGCCTCTGAAAAGATGGCTCCCAACAATAATAACCCGATTTTTGTAACAATAACGATGTACAAGTATTGCAGACAATCCGCACTTGGGATGGGCGCCCAGCATCCACTACGGACTATAAGAAATAGAATTATCGGTAAGTAAATTCTTATTTTCTCTAACGTCCTAAGTGGATGCTGGGGACTCCGTAAGGACCATGGGGATTATACCAAAGCTCCCAAACGGGCGGGAGAGTGCGGATGACTCTGCAGCACCGAATGAGAGAACTCCAGGTCCTCCTCAGCCAGGGTATCAAATTTGTAGAATTTAGCAAACGTGTTTGCCCCTGACCAAGTAGCTGCTCGGCAAAGTTGTAAAGCCGAGACCCCTCGGGCAGCCGCCCAAGATGAGCCCACTTTCCTTGTGGAACGGGCTTTTACAGATTTTAGCTGTGGCAGGCCTGCCACAGAATGTGCAAGCTGAATTGTACTACAAATCCAACGAGCAATAGTCTGCTTAGAAGCAGGAGCACCCAGCTTGTTGGGTGCATACAGGATAAACAGCGAGTCAGATTTCCTGACTCCAGCCGTCCTGGAAATATTTTCAGGGCCCTGACAACATCCAGCAACTTGGATTCCTCCAAGTCCCTAGTAGCCGCAGGCACCACAATAGGTTGGTTCAGGTGAAAACGCTGGAACCACCTTAGGGAGAAACTGAGGACGAGTCCTCAATTCCGCCCTGTCCGAATGGAAAATCAGATAAGGGCTTTTACAGGATAAAGCCGCCAATTCTGACACGCGCCTGGCCCAGGCCAGGGCCAACAGCATGACCACTTTCCATGTGAGATATTTTAACTCCACAGATTTAAGTGGTTCAAACCAATGTGACTTTTGGAACCCAAACTACATTGAGATCCCAAATTGCCACTGGAGGCCCAAAAGGAGGCTGTATATGCAGTACCCCTTTTACAAACGTCTAAACTTCAGGGACTGAAGCTAGTTTGTTTTTTGTTTTTTTTGGAAGAAAATTGACAGGGCCGAAATCTGAACCTTAATGGACCCCAATTTCAGGCCCATAGACACTCGTGTTTGCAGGAAATGTAGGAATCGACCCAGTTGAATTTCCTCCGTCGGGCCTTACTGGCCTCGCACTACGCAACATATTTTCGCCAATTGCGGTGATAATGTTTTTGCGGTTACATCCTTCCTGGCTTTAGATCAGGATATGGATGACTTCATCCGGAATGCCTTTTTTCCTTCAGGATCCGGTGTTCAACCGGCATGCCGTCAAACGTAGCCGCGGTAAGTCTTGGAACAGACAGGGTCCTTGCTGGAGCAGGTCCCTTCTTAGAGGTAGAGGCCACGGATCCTCCGTGAGCATCTCTTGAAGTTCCGGTTACCAAGTCCTTCTTGGCCAATCCGGAGCCACGAATATAGTGCTTTCTCCTCTCCATCTTATCAATCACAGTACCTTGGGTATGAGAGGCAGAGGAGGGAACACATACACTGACTGGTACACCCACGGTGTTACCAGAGCGTCTACAACTATTGCCTTAGGGTCTCTTGACCTGGCGCAATACCTGTCGAGTTTTTTAATCATGTGGACGACTTCTGGGTGAAGTCCCCACTCTCCCGGGTGGAGGTCGTGCTGAGGAAGTCTGCTTCCCAGTTGTCCACTCCCGGAATGAATACTGTTGACAGTGCTATCACATGATTTTCCGCCCAGCGAAGAATCCCTGCAGCTTCTGCCATTGCCCTCCTGCTTCTTGTGCCACCCTGTCTGTTTACGTGGGTGACTGCCATGATGTTGTCCGACTGGATCAACACCGGCTGACCTTGAAGCAGAGGTCTTGCTAAGCTTAGAGCATTGTAAATGGCCCTTAGCTTCAGGATATTTATGTGAAGTGATGTATCCAGGCTTGACCCTAAGCCCTGGATATTCCTTCCCTGTGCGACTGCTCCCCAGCCTCGCAGGCTGGCATCCGTGGTCACCAGGACCCAGTCCTGAATGCCGAATCTGCGGCCCTCTAGAAGATGAGCACTCTGCAACCACCACAGGATGGATACCCTTGTCCTTGGTGACAGGGTTATCCGCTGATGCATCTGAAAATGCGACCCGGACCATTTGTCCAGTAGGTTCCACTGGAAAGTTCTTGCGTGGAATCTAACGAATGGGATTGCTTCGTAGGAAGCCACCATTTTTACCCAGAACCCTTGTGCATTGATGCACTGAGACTTGGTTCGGTTTTAGGAGGTTCCTGACTAGCTCGGATAACTCCCTGGCTTTCTCTTCCGGGAGAAACACCTTTTTTCTGGACTATGTCCAGGAACATCCCTAGGAAACAGAAGACAAGTCGTCGGAACCAGCTGCGATTTTGGAATATTGAGAATCCAATTGTGCTGCCGCAACACTACCTGAGATAGTGCTACACCGACTTCCAACTGTTCCCTGGATCTTACCCTTATCAGGGAATCGTCCAAGTAAGGGATAACTAAAATTCCCTTCCTTCGAAGGGATATCATTTCGGCCATTACCTTGGTAAAGACCCGGGGTGCCGTGGACCATCCCTACGGCAGCGTCTGAACTGATAGTGACAGTTCTGTACCATAACCTGAGGTACCCTTGGTGAGAAGGGTAAATTTTGACATGAAGGTAAGCATCCTTGATGTCCCGAGACATCATGTAGTCCCCTTCTTCCAGGTTCGCAATCACTGCTCTGAGTGACTCAATCTTGAATTTGAACCTCTGTATGTAAGTGTTCAAAGATTTTAGATTTAGAATCGGTCTCACCGAGCCGTCTGGCTTCGGTACCACAATAGTGTGGAATAATACCCCGTTCCCTGTTGCAGGAGGGGTACCTTGATTATCACCTGCTGGGAATACAGCTTGTGAATGGCTTCCAAAACTGCCTCCCTGTCAGAGGGAGACGTCGGTAAAGCCGACTTTTGGAAACGGCGAGGGGGAGACGTCTCGAATTCCAATATGTACCCTTGAGATATTACCTGAAGGATCCAGGGGTCTACTTGCGAGTGAGCCCACTGCGCACTGAAATTCATTGAGAACGGGCCCCGACCGTGCCTGAGCTTGTAAGGCCCTAGCGTCATACTGAGGGCTTGGCAGAGGCGGGAAAGGGTTTCTGTTCCTGGGAACTGGCTAATCTCTTCAGCCTTTTTCCTCTCCCTCTGTCACGAGCAGAAAAGAGGAACCTTTTGTCCGCTTGCCAACAAAGGACTGCGCCTGATAATACGGCGTCTTATTTTGAGAGGCGACCTGGGGTACAAACGTGGATTTCCCAGTTGTTGCCGTGGCCACCAGGTCTAAAAGACCGACCCCAAATGTCCCTTTTCAAAGGCAATACTTCCAAATGCCGTTTGGAATCCGCATCACCTGACCATTTTACTCGTAGAATTGGACAACGCACTTATACTTGATGCCAGTCGGCAAATATTCCGCTGTGCATCATGCATATATAGAAATGCATCTTTTAAATGCTCTATAGGCAATAATATACTATCCTTATCTAGGATATCAATATTTCCAGTCAGGGAATCCGACCATGCCAACCCAGCACTGCACCTCCAGGCTGAGGCGATTGCTGGTCGCAGTATAACACCAGTATGTGTGTGAATACATTTTTGGATACCCTCCTGCTTTCTATCAGCAGGATCCTTAAGGGCGGCCATCTCATGAGAGGGTAGAGCCCTTGTTCTTACAAGCGTGTGAGCGCCTTATCCCCCCTAGGGGGTGTTTCTCAACGCACCCTAACCTCTGGCGGGAAAGGGTATACACCAATACTTTTTAAGAAATTATCAATTGTTATCGGGGGGAAACCCACACATCATCACACACCTCATTTTATTTCTCAGATTCAGGAAAACTACAGGTAGTTTTTCCCTCACCGAACATAATACCCCTTTTTGGTGGTACTCGTATTATCAGAAATGTATAAAACATTTTCCATTGTCTCAATCATGTAACGTGTGGCCCTACTGGAAATCACGGTTGTCTCTTCACCGTCGACACAGGAGTCAGTATCCGTGTCGGCGTCTGTATCTGCCATCTGAGGTAACGGGCGCTTTAGAGCCCCTGACGGCCTATGAGACGTCTGGACAGGCACAAGCTGAGTAGCCGGCTGTCTCATGTCAACCACTGTTTTTTTATACAGAGCTGACACTGTCACGTAATTTTCAACAGTACATCCACTCAGGTGTCGACCCCCTAGGTGGTGACATCACTGTTACAGACACTCTGCTCCGTCTCCACATCATTTTTCTCCTCATACATGTCGACAAAAACGTACCGACACACAGCACACACACAGGGAATGCTCTGATAGAGGACAGGACCCCACTAGCCCTTTGGGGAGACAGAGGGAGAGTATGCCAGCACACACCAGAGCGATATATATATATATATATATATATATATATATATATATATATATACATATATATACACACACACACACACACACAGGGATAACCTTATATAAGTGTTTTTCCCCTTATAGCTGCTGTATGTTTTAATGCTGCGCCTAATTAGTGCCCCCCTCTCTTTTTTTAACCCTTTCTGTAGTGTAGTGACTGCAGGGAAGAGCCAGGGAGCTTCCCTCCAACTGAGCTGTGAGGGAAAATGGCGCCAGTGTGCTGAGGAGATAAGGTCGCCGAAAAGGGGGCGGAGCCTATCTCCCGTTTTTCTGTATATTCTGGCAGGGGTTAAATGCATCCATATAGCCCAGGAGCTATATGTGATGTATTTTTTGCCATGTAAGGTATTTTTATCATGTTTTATTGCGTCTCAGGGCGCCCCACCCAGCGCCCTGCACCCTCAGTGACCGGAGTATGAAGTGTGCTGAGAGCAATGGCGCACAGCTGCAGTGCTGTGCGCTACCTTATTGAAGACAGGAACGTCTTCTGCCGCCGATTTTTTCGGACCTCTTCGCTCTTCTGGCTCTGTAAGGGGGCCGGCGGCGCGGCTCCGGGACCCATCCAGGCTGGGCCTGTGATCGTCCCTCTGGAGCTAATGTCCAGTAGCCAAGAAGCCCAATCCACTCTGCACGCAGGTGAGTTCGCTTCTTCTCCCCTTAGTCCCTCGATGCAGTGAGCCTGTTGCCAGCAGGTCTCACTGAAAATAACAAACCTAAACTAAAACTTTCACTAAGAAGCTCAGGAGAGCCCCTAGTGTGCACCCTTCTCGTCGGGCACAGAAATCTAACTGAGGCTTGGAGGAGGGTCATAGGGGGAGGAGCCAGTGCACACCAGTTAGTCCTAAAGCTTTCTTTAGATGTGCCCAGTCTCCTGCGGAGCCGCTATTCCCCATGGTCCTTACGGAGTCCCCAGCATCCACTTAGGACGTTAGAGAAATACACGTATTGCAGAAGAAGTCCGCACTTGGGACGGGCGCCCAGCATCCACTACGGACTACGAGAAATAGAATTACCGTTGAGTAAATTCTTATTTTCTCTGACGTCCTAGTGCATGCTGGGGACTCCGTAAGGACCATGGGGATTATACCAAAGCTCCCAAACGGGCGGGAGAGTGCGGACGACTCTGCAGCACCGAATGAGCAAACTGAAGGTCCTCCTCAGCCAGGATATCAAACTTGTAGAAATGTGTTTGAACCCGACCAAGTAGCAGCTCGGCAAAACTGTAAAGCCGAGACCCCTCGGGCAGCCGCCCAAGAAGAGCCCACCTTCCTTGTGGAATGAGCTTTTACTGATTTTGGATGCGGCAATTCAGCCGCAGAGTGAGCCAGCTGAATCGTGCTACAGATCCAGCGAGCAATAGTCTGCTTCGAAGCAGGAGCGCCAACCTTGTTGGCTGCATACAGAATAAACAGCGAGTCAGACTTTCTGACTCCCGCCGTTCTGGAAACATAAATTTTCAAAGCCCGGACTACGTCCAGCAACTTGGAATCCTCCAAGTCCCTAGTAGCCGCCCGCAGGCACCACAATAGGTTGGTTCAAATGAAACGATGATACACCTTAGGGAGAAATTGGGGACGAGTCCTCAATTCTGCCCTGTCCATATGGAAGATCAGATAGGGGCTTTTACATGACAAAGCCGCCAATTCTGACACACACCTAGCCGAAGCTAAGGCCAATAGCATGACCACTTTCCACGTGAGATATTTTAGCTCCACGGTCTTAAGTGGCTCAAACCAGTGGGATTTCAGGAATTCCAACACAACGTTAAGATCCCAAGGTGCCACTGGTGGCACAAAAAGAGGCTGAATATGCAGCACTCACTTTACAAACGTCTGAACCTCAGACAGTGAAGCCAGTTCTTTTTGAAAGAAAATGGATAGGGCCGAGATCTGAACCTTTATGGACCCTAATTTGAGGCCCATAGTCACACCTGACTGTAGGAAATGCAGAAAACGACCCAACTGGAAGTCCTCTGTAGGGGCCTTCCTGGCCTCACACCAAGCAACATATTTCCGCCATATGCGGTGATAATGCTTTGCTGTCACATCCTTCCTAGCTCTTATCAGCGTAGGAATTACTTCATCCGGTATACCCTTTTCCGCTAGGATCCGGCGTTCAACCGCCATGCCGTCAAACGCAGCCGCGGTAAGTCTTGGAACAGACAGGGCCCCTGCTGCAACAGGTCCTGTCTGAGAGGCAGAGGCCATGGGTCCTCTGTGACTATCTCTTGAAGTTCTGGGTACCAAGTCCTTCTTGGCCAATCCGGAACAATGAGTATCGTTCTCACTCCTCTTTTTCTTACTATTCTCAGTACCTTGTGTATGAGAGGAAGAGGAGGAAACACATATACCGACTGGAACACCCACGGAGTTACCAGTGCGTCCACAGCTATCGCCTGAGGGTCCCCTGACCTGGCGCAATATTTTTTTAGCTTTTTGTTTAGGCGGGACGCCATCATGTCCACCTTTGGCCGTTCCCACCGATTTGCAATCTGCTCGAAGACTTCTTGATGAAGTCCCCACTCTCCTGGGTGGAGGTCGTGCCTGCTGAGGAAGTCTGCTTCCCAGTTGTCCACTCCCGGAATGAACACTGCTGACCGTGCTTGTACGTGATTCTCCGCCCAACGAAGAATCCTTGTGGCTTCCGCCATCGCCACCCTGCTTCTTGTGCCGCCCTGTCGGTTTACATGGACGACTGCCGTGATGTTGTCTGACTGAATCAGCACTGGTTGGTCTCGAAGCAGGGGCTCCGCTTGACTCAGGGCGTTGTATATGGCCCTTAATTCCAGTAGGTTTATGTGCAGACGAGTCTCCTGACTTGACCACACCCCTGGAAGTTTCTTCCCTGAGTGACTGCCCCCCATCCGCGGAGGCTTGCGTCCGTGGTCACCAGCACCCAGTCCTGTATGCCGAACCTGCGGCCCTCGAGAAGATGAGCACTCTGCAGCCACCACAGAAGAGACACCCTGGCCCTCGGGGACAGGGCGATCAGCCGATGCATCTGAAGATGCGATCCGGACCACTTGTCCAACAGATCCCACTGAAAGATCCTGGCATGGAACCTGCCGAAAGGAATGGCTTCGTATGACGCTACCATCTTTCCCAGGACTCGCGTGCAGTGATGCACCGACACCTGCTTTGGTTTCAGGAGATCCCTGACCATGGTCACTAACTCCTGAGCCTTCTCCTCCAGGAGAAATACCTTCTTCTGTTCTGTGTCCAGAATCATGCCCAGGAAGGGCAGACGCGTCGTAGGAATCAGCTGCGACTTTGGAATATTCAGAATCCAGCCGTGCCGTAGCAACACTTCCTGAGAGTGCGCTACGCTGACCAACTGCTGCTCTCTGGACCTCGCCTTTATGAGGAGATCGTCCAAGTACGGGATAACTAACTCCTTGCTTCCGGAGAAGTACCATCATCTCCGCCATTACCTTGGTAAAGACTCTCGGAGCCATGGATAGACCAAACGGCAACGTCTGGAATTGGTAATGACAGTCCTGTACCACAAACCTGAGGTACTCCTGGTGAGGCGGATAAATGGGGACATGCAAGTACGCATCCTTGATGTCCAGAGATACCATAAAATCCCCCTCTTCCAGGCTGGCAATGACCGCTCTGAGCGATTCCATTTTGAACCTGAACTTTTTCATGTAAATGTTCAAGGATTTTAAATTTAGAATGGGTCTTACCGAACCGTCCGGTTTCGGTACCACAAACAGTGTGGAATAGTAACCCCTTCCCTGCTGAAGGGGGGGGGGGTACCATTATTATCACTTGCTAGAGGTACAACTTGTGAATAGCCGTCAGGACTATCTCCCTCCCCGTGGGAGAAGCTGGCAAGGCAGATTTTAGGTAACGGTGAGGGGGCGTCACTTCGAATTCCAGCTTGTATCCCTGAGATACAAATTGTATAGCCCAAGGATCCACTTGTGAGCGAACCCACTGGTTGCAGAAATTTCGGAGACGCGCCCCCACCGCTCCTGGCTCCGCCTGTGTAGCCCCAGCGTCATGCGGTGGACTTAGTGGAAGCAGGGGAGGACTTTTGTTCCTGAGAACTGGCTGCATGGTGCAGCTTCTTTCCTCTACCCCTGCCTCTGGCAAGAAAGGATGCACCTCTGACTCTCTTGCTTTTTTGAGAACGAAAGGACTGCATTTGGTAATACGGTGCTTTCTTAGGCTGTGAGGAAACCTGTGGCAAGAAAGTCGACTTTCCAGCTGTCGCTGTGGATACAAGGTCCGAGAGACCGTCCCCAAACAATTCCTCACCCTTATAAGGCAAAACCTCCATGTGTTTTTTTAGAGTCGGCATCCCCTGTCCATTGCCGAGTCCATAAGACCCTCCTGGCAGAAATGGACATTGCATTTATTCGAGAGCCCAGCAGGCAAATGTCCCTCTGGGCATCCCGCATATATAAGACGACGTATTTAATATGGCTAAGTGTTAGCAATACGGTATCCCTGTCCAGGGTATCCAACCCCTCTGACAGAGTATCTGTCCATGCTGCAACAGCCCTGCACATCCAAGCTGAAGCAATAGCCGATCTCAGTAGAGTACCAGAGTGTGTATACACAGACTTCAAGATACCTTCCTGCTTTCTATCCGCAGGTTCCTTTAGGGCGGCCGTATCCTGAGACGGCAGGGCCACTCTTTTAGATAAGCGTGTCAGGGCCTTGTCAACCCTAGGGGAGGATTCCCAGCATAACCTATCCGTTGGCGGGAAAGGGTACGCCATTAGAATTCTCTTGGGAATCACCACTTTCTTATCAGGGGAAGACCACGCCTCTTCACATAACTCATTTAATTCATGTGACGGGGGAAAAAAGTCACTGGTTGCTTTTTCTCCCCAAACATATTTACCCTCTTGTCAGGGACAGGGTCAGCCTCTGAAATGTGTAATACATGTTTCATTGCAATAATCATGTATCGGATGGCCTTAGTCATTTTGGACTGTAATAGTGCCTCATCCTCGTCGACGCTGGAGTCGGACTCCGTGTCGACATCTGTGTCAACCAACTGAGATAGTGGGCGTTTTTGAGACGGTGACGGCCTCTGAGGCGCCTGGGCAGGCCCGAGTTGAGAGCCCGGCTGTCCCCCAGCAGCAACATAATCAAATCTCTTATGTAATGAGTTTACATTGTCATTTAAGACATTCCACATAACCATCCAATCAGGTGTCGGCACCGACGGGAGCGACACCACATTTATCTGCACTTGCTCCGCCTCCACGTAACCCTCATCAAACATGTCGACACAGCCGTACCGACACACAGAGCACACACACACACAGGGAATGCTCTGACTGAGGACAGGACCCCACAAGGTCTATGGGGAGACAGAGAAAGAGTATGCCAGCACACACCACAGCGCTATATACACAGGGATACACACTACCCGAAGTTAATTTTTCCCAAAAGCTGCTGTATCAATACACCTTTTGCCTAAATTTATGTGCCGTCCCCTCTCTTTTTACCCTCTTAGTGCCAGGAGACTGCAGGGGAGAGCCTGGGGAGCGTCCTTCCAGCAGAGCTGTGAAGAGAAATGGCGCTGGTGTGCTGAGGAAGAAGGCCCCGCCCCCTCAGCGGCGGGCTTCTGTCCCGCTGTTTCTGACTAAAAAATGGCGGGGGTTTTACACATATACAGTCACAGACTGTATTGTGTGTCTTTTTTATGCCAAAGGTATTCTTATTGCTGCCCAGGGCACCCCCCCCCCCCCCCCCCCCAGCACCCTACAGTGACCGGAGTGTGTGGTGTGCAGTGGGAGCAATGGCGCACAGCTGCGGTGCTGTGCGCTACCTTAATGAAGACAGGAGTCTTCAGCCACCGATTTCATCACCAACTTCTGATCTTCTGGCTCTGCGAGGGGGACGGCGGCGCGGCTCCGGGAACGGACGACTGAGGACCTTTGCCTGTGTTCGAACCCTCTGGAGCTAATGGTGTCCAGTAGCCTAAGAAGCGCAACCTAGCTGTGAACAGGTACGTTTGCTTCTCTCCCCTCAGTCCCACGTCGCAGTGAGTCTGTTGCCAGCAGATCTCACTGAAAATAAAAAACCTAACATTACTTTCTTTACTAGCAGGCTCAGGAGAGCCCACTAGGTGCATCCAGCTCTGGCCGGGCACAGTTTCCTTAACTGAGGTCTGGAGGAGGGGCATAGAGGGAGGAGCCAGTGCACACCAGATAGTACCTTATCTTTCTTTTAGAGTACCCAGTCTCCTGCGGAGCCCGTCTATTCCCCATGGTCCTTACGGAGTCCCCAGCATCCACTAGGACGTCAGAAATAAGAATTTACTTACTGGTAATTCTATTTCTCGTAGTCCGTAGTGGATGCTGGGGACTCCGTAAGGACCATGGGGAATAGCGGGCTCCGCAGGAGACTGGGTACTCTAAAAGAAAGATTAGGTACTATCTGGTATGCACTGGCTCCTCCCTCTATGCCCCTCCTCCAGACCTCAGTTAAGGAAACTGTGCCCGGAAGAGCTGACATTACAAGGAAAGGATTTTGGAATCCCGGGTAAGACTCATACCAGCCACACCAATCACACCGTATAACTTGTGATAAACTTACCCAGTTAACAGTATGAATAACCAACAGAGCATCAACCAACGGATGCCAACATAACATAACCCTTTATTAAGCAATAACTATATACACGTATTGCAGAAAGTCCGCACTTGGGACAGGCGCCCAGCATCCACTACAGACTACGAGAAATAGAATTACCGGTAAATAAATTCTTATTTTCTCTAACGTCCTAGTGGATGCTAGGGACTCCGTAAGGACCATGGGGATTATACCAAAGCTCCCAAACGGGCGGGAGAGTGCGGATGACTCTGCAGCACCGAATGGGCAAACACCAAGTCCTCCTCAGCCAGGGTATCAAACTTGTAGAACTTTGCAAATGTGTTTGAACCCGACCAAGTAGCAGCTCGGCAAAGCTGTAATGCCGAGACCCCTCGGGCAGCCGCCCAAGAAGAGCCCACCTTCCTTGTGGAATGGGCTTTTACTGATTTTGGATGCGGCAATCCAGCCGCAGAATGAGCCTGCTGAATCGTGTTACAGATCCAGCGAGCAATGGTTTGCTTTGAAGCAGGAGCACCCAGCTTGTTGGATGCATACAGGATAAACAGCGAGTCAGTCTTCCTGACTCCAGCCGTCCTGGCAACATAGATCTTCAAAGCCCTGACTACATCAAGCAACTTGGAATCCTCCAAGTCACGAGTAGCCGCAAGCACCACAATGGGTTGGTTCAGATGAAAAGATGACACCACCTTTGGCAGAAACTGCGGACGAGTTCGCAATTCTGCCCTGTCCATATGGAAAACCAGATAGGGGCTTTTACATGACAAAGCCGCCAATTCTAACACACGCCTAGCTGAGGCTAGGGCCAACAGCATGACCACTTTCCACGTGCGATACTTTAGCTCCACCGTCTTAAGTGGCTCAAACCAGTGGGATTTCAGGAAAGCCAAGATCACGTTAAGATCCCAAGGTGCCACTGGTGGCACAAAAGGAGGCTGAATATGCAGCACTCCCTTAACAAACGTCTGAACATCAGGCAGTAAAGCCAGTTCTTTTTGAAAGAAAATGGATAGGGCCGAAATCTGGACCTTTATGGACCCTAATTTTAGGCCCATAGTCACACCTGACTGTAGGAAGTGCAGGAATCGACCCAGCTGGAATTCCTCTGTAGGGGCCTTCTTGGCCTCACACCAAGCAAAATATTTTCGCCATATACGGTGATAATGTTTTGCGGTCACGTCCTTCCTAGCCTTTATCAGCGTAGGAATAACTGCTTCCGGAATGCCCTTTTCTGCTAGGATCCGGTGTTCAACCGCCATGCCGTCAAACGCAGCCGCGGTAAGTCTTGGAACAGACAGGGCCCTTGTTGTAACAGGTCGTGTCTGAGAGGCAGAGGCCATGGGTCCTCTGTGAGCATTTCTTGCAATTCCGGGTACCAAGTCCTTCTTGGCCAATCCGGAACAATGAGTATTGTTCTCACTCCTCTTTTTCTTACAATTCTCAGCACCTTTGGTATGAGAGGAAGAGGAGGAAACACGTAGACCGACTGGAACACCCACGGTGTTACTAGTGCGTCCACAGCTATCGCCTGAGGGTCCCTTGACCTGGCGCAATATCTTTTTAGCTTTTTGTTGAGACGGGACGCCATCATGTCCACCTGTGGCAGTAACCATCGATTTGCAATCTGCGTGAAGACTTCTTGATGAAGTCCCCACTCTCCCGGGTGGAGGTCGTGTCTGCTGAGGAAGTCTGCTTCCCAGTTGTCCACTCCCGGAATGAACACTGCTGACAGTGCTAGTACGTGATTCTCCGCCCACCGTAGAATCCTGGTGGCTTCTGCCATTGCCACCATGCTTCTTGTGCCGCCCTGGCGGTTTACATGGGCCACTGCCGTGATGTTGTCTGACTGCATCAGCACTGGTTGGTTTGAAGCAGAGGCTCCGCTTGACTCAGGGCGTTGTATATGGCCCTTAGTTCCAGGATATTGATGTGCAGACAAGTCTCCTGACTTGACCACAACCCTTGGAAGTTTCTTCCTTGAGTGACTGCCCTCCACCCTCGGAGGCTTGCATCTGTGGTCACCAGGACCCAGTCCTGTATGCCGAATCTGCGGCCCTCGAGGAGGTGAGCACCTTGTAGCCACCACAGAAGAGACGCCCTGGGGGACAGGGTGATCATCCGATGCATCTGAAGATGCGATCCGGACCACTTGTCCAGCAGATCCCACTGAAATATCCTCGCATGGAACCTGCCGAAGGGAATGGCTTCGTATGACGCCACCGTCTTTCCCAGGACTCGCGTGCAGCGATGCACAGACACCTGTTTTGGCTTTAGGAGGTCTCTGACCAGAGTCACGAGCTCCTGAGCCTTCTCCTCCGGGAGAAACACCTACTTCTGGTCTGTGTCCAGAATCATGCCCAGGAAGGGCAGACGCGTCGCAGGAATCAGCTGCGACTTTGGAATGTTCAGAATCCAGCCGTGCTGACGCAACACTTCCTGAGAGTGTGCTACGCTTATCAGCAACTGCTCCCTGGACCTCGCCTTTATGAGGAGATCGTCCAAGTATGGGATAATTGTAACCCCTTGCTTCCGAAGGAGCACCATCATTTCCGCCATCACTTTGGTAAAAACTCGGTGCCGTGGACAGGCCAAACGGCAACGTCTGGAATTGGTAATGACAGTCCCGTACCACAAACCTGAGGTACTCCTGATGAGGCGGATAAATGGGGACGTGCAAGTAAGCATCCTTGATGTCCAGAGACACCATAAAATCCCCTTCCTCCAGGCTTGCAATGACCGCTCTGTGCGATTCCATTTTGAACTTGAATTTCTTCAGATAAATGTTCAAGGATTTTAAATTTAAAATGGGTCTGACCGAACCGTCCGGTTTCGGTACCACAAACATAGTGGAATAGTAGCCCCTTCCCCTTTGAAGGGGGGGGACCTCTACCACCACCTGCTGGAGAAAAAGTTTGTGAATTGCCTCCAACACTATCTCCCTTTCCATGGAGGAAGTTGGTAAGGTCGATTTTAGGTAACGGTGAGGGGGCATCACCTCGAATTCCAGCCTGTATCCCTGAGACACAATTTGTATAGCCCAAGGACCCACCTGTGAGCGAACCCACTGGTGGCTGAAAAGTCGGAGACGCGCCCCCACGGCTCCGCCTGTGGAGCCCCAGCGTCATGCGGTGGATTTAGTGGAAGCCGGGGAAGACTTTTGTTCCTGGGAACTAACTGCATGGTGCAGCTTTTTTCCTCTACCCCTGCCTCTGGCTAGAAAAAGGCTTGTAAGCTGAAACGCGTTGGATACCTGAGACCTGACATACACACAGACTTTTCCCCATACTTCGAGCATACCCTTCTCCGGCCGGAGAAGGAGTTACACACGGCTCTGGACCTGCATCGCCCACTCACGTGACACTGCACGTGACGCGGCCATCAGGAACGAGCAGACGGGACCCCGGAAGCAGGAGATAGACGCGGTGCCTGCTGCAGGGACGGGAACCAGCGCCACAGAAAAGACACACGGAGGCAACGAAGGAAGCGGGCACGGGACTACAGACACCGGCAACAGACGCTCCAGATTCGTCCCCGGCGGAAGGTGAGATCTCACAGCCCCATACCCGCTACCCAAAGCCGAAAACCCAGAGTCTGACAGGCGGGACGCCGCAAACTGTCAGAACAATAACACCACACAAATAATCATACCCACCAGAAGCACATAGGCTCACCACACCTATGGTAAAGGTGACCCATAAACAGGGACACCCGACATTAACCCCAGCTGGGGTCCTTCTGAGAATGTATACCATCAGGAGGGTATACACATAAAAGGGTGGTCTGCAAGACACACCTGATAGTGGTAATTGGACATACTGACTATAAGGGCCCCACCATAGGTGTACAGTCTAGGAAGGTACACCCAGAAAGGGTAGTCTGCAAGACATATCTGAAGAGGGGACCCACCCACGTTATACACCCTATAAATATTAATAACCCAATTTTGTCTCACGAGACACCATTGCACCCGAATGAGACATACATTATAGACATCCCTATACAAACACAAAAACAATCCCCCCCTTCCCGTTTCCCCCCCCCCCCCCCCCCTCCTCAACACACATCCCCAGAGCGCGCTGACCTAATCCTTCCAACAATTTCTGCAAACAGGGGGTAGGACACCTCCAGGTCAAGCAGCACTCATCCCCAACCTTTCCCAGTGAGCGCAATCTCTCTCCATTTAAGAAAGGACGCACCTCTGACCTTCTTGCTCCTCTGAGAACGAAAGGACTGCATTTGGTAATACGGTGCTTTCTTAGGTTGTGGAGGGACATAAGGCAAGAAATTTGACTTCCCAGCCGTAGCTGTGGAAACTAGGTCCGAGAGACCGTCCCCAAACAATTCCTCACCCTTATAAGGTAAAACCTCCATGTGTTTTTTAGAGTCGGTATCCCCTGTCCATTGCCGAGTCCAGAAGACCCTTCTGGCAGAAAATAAGAATTACCTCACCGGTAATTCTATTTCTCGTAGTCCGTAGTGGATGCTGGGACTCCGTAAGGACCATGGGGAATAGCGGCTCCGCAAGAGACTAGGCACAACTAAAAGAAAGCTTTAGACTACTGGTGTGCACTGGCTCCTCCCACTATGACCCTCCTCCAGACTTCAGTTAGGATACTGTGCCCGGAAGAGCTGACACAATAAGGAAGGATTTTGAATCCCGGGTAAGACTCATACCAGCCACACCAATCACACCGTATAACTCGTGATACAATACCCAGTTAACAGTATGATAACAACTGAGCCTCTCAACAGATGGCTCAACAAAAACCCTTTAGTTAACAATAACTATATACAAGTATTGCAGACAATCCGCACTTGGGATGGGCGCCCAGCATCCACTACGGACTACGAGAAATAGAATTACCGGTGAGTAAATTCTTATTTTCTCTGACGTCTTAAGTGGATGCTGGGACTCCGTAAGGACCATGGGGATTATACCAAAGCTCCCAAACGGGCGGGAGAGTGCGGATGACTCTGCAGCACCGAATGGGCAAACTCTAGGCCCTCCTCAGCCAGGGTGTCAAACTTGTAGAATTTAGCAAATGTGTTGGACCCCGACCAAGTAGCTGCTCGGCAAAGTTGTAGAGCAGAGACCCCTCGGGCAGCCGCCCAAGAAGAGCCCACCTTCCTCGTGGAATGGGCTTTTACGGATTTAGGATGCGGCAGTCCAGCCGCAGAATGTGCAAGCTGAATCGTACTACAGATCCAGCGAGCAATAGTCTGCTTTGAAGCAGGTGCACCCAACTTGTTGGGCGCATACAGGATAAATAGCGAGTCAGTCTTTCTGACTCCAGCTGTCCTGGAAACATACATTTTCAGGGCCCTGACTACGTCCAACAACTTGGAAGCCTCAGTAGCCGCAGGCACCACGATAGGTTGGTTCAGATGAAAGGCTGATACCACCTTAGGGAGAAATTGGGGACGAGTCCTCAATTCTGCCCTATCCATATGGAAAATCAGATAAGGGCTTTTACACGACAAAGCTGCCAATTCTGATACACGCCTGGCCGAAGCCAAGGCCAACAACATGACCACTTTCCAAGTGAGATATTTCAATTCCACGGTCTTAAGTGGCTCAAACCAATGTGACTTTAGGAAATCCAACACCACGTTGAGATCCCAAGGTGCCACTGGGGGCACAAAAGGGGGCTGAATATGCAGCACTCCCTTAACAAAAGTCTGAACTTCAGGTAGTGAAGCCAGTTCTCTCTGGAAGAAAATCGATAGAGCCGAAATCTGGACCTTAATGGAACCCAATTTTAGGCCCATAGTCACCCCTGACTGTAGAAAGTGCAGGAAACGGCCCAGCTGAAATTCTTCCGTTGGGGCCTTCCTGGCCTCACACCACGCAACATATTTACGCCATATGCAGTGATAATGGTTTGCCGTTACTTCTTTCCTAGCTTTAATCAGCGTAGGAATGACTTCCTCCGGAATGCCCTTTTCCTTCAGGATCCGGTGTTCAACCGCCATGCCGTCAAACGCAGCCGCGGTAAGTCTTGGAACAGACAGGGCCCCTGCTGCAGCAGGTCCTGTCTGAGCGGTAGAAGCCATGGGTCCTCTGAGATCATTTCTTGAAGTTCCGGGTACCAAGCTCTTCTTGGCCAATCCGGAACAATGAGTATAGTTCTTACTCCTCTTCTCCTTATTATCCTCAGTACCTTTGGTATGAGAGGAAGAGGAGGGAACACAAACCGACCGGTACACCCACGGTGTCACTAGAGCGTCCACAGCTATCGCCTGCGGGTCTCTTGACCTGGCGCAATACTTTTCTAGCTTTTTGTTGAGGCGGGACGCCATCATGTCCACCTGTGGCCTTTCCCAACAGTTTACAATCGTTTGGAAGACTTCTGGATGAAGTCCCCACTCTCCCGGGTGGAGGTCGTGCCTGCTGAGGAAGTCTGCTTCCCAGTTGTCCACTCCCGGAATGAACACTGCTGACCGTGCTAACACGTGATTTTCCGCCCATCGGAGAATCCTTGTGGCTTCTGCCATCGCCGTCCTGCTTCTCGTGCCTGTCGGTTTACATGGGCGACCGCCGTGATGTTGTCTGACTGGATCAGTACCGGCTGGTGTAGAAGCAGGGGTTTTGCTTGACTTAGGGCATTGTAAATGGCCCTTAGTTCCAGAATATTTATGTGTAGGGAAGTCTCCTGACTTGACCATAGTCCTTGGAAGTTTCTTCCCTGTGTGACTGCCCCCCAGCCTCGAAGGCTGGCATCCGTGGTCACCAGGACCCAGTCCTGTATGCCGAATCTGCGGCCCTCTTGAAGATGAGCACTCTGCAGCCACCACAGCAGAGACACCCTTGTCCTTGGAGACAGGGTTATCAGCCGATGCATCTGAAGATGCTATCCGGACCACTTGTCCAACAGGTCCCACTGAAAGGTTCTTGCATAGAACCTGCCGAATGGAATTGCTTCGTAGGAAGCTACCATCTTTCCCAGGATCCGCGTGCAGTGATGCACAGACACCTGTTTTGGTTTTAGGAGGCCTCTGACTAGAGATGACAGCTCCTTGGCCTTCTCCTCCGGGAGAAACACTTTTTTCTGTTCTGTGTCCAGAACCATTCCCAGGAACAGTAGACGTGTCGTAGGGACCAGCTGTGACTTTGGAATATTTAGAATCCAGCCGTGCTGTTGTAGCACCTCCCGAGATAGTGCTACCCCGACCAACAACTGCTCTCTGGACCTCGCCTTTATCAGGAGATCGTCCAAGTACGGGATAATTAAAACTCCCTTCTTTCGAAGGAGTATCATCATTTCGGTCATTACCTTGGTAAAGACCCTCGGAGCCGTGGATAGACCGAACGGCAACGTCTGGAATTGGTAATGACAATCCTGTACCACAAATCTGAGGTACTTCTGGTGAGGATGGTAAATGGGGACATGCAGGTAAGCATCCTTGATGTCCAGTGAAACCATGTAATCCCCCTCGTCCAGGCTTGCAATAACCGCCCTGAGCGATTCCATCTTGAACTTGAATTTTTTTATGTATGCGTTCAAGGATTTCAAATTTAAAATGGGTCTCACCGAACCATCCGGTTTCGGTACCACAAACATTGTAGAATAGTAACCCCTTCCTTGTTGAAGAAGGGGCACCTTTACTATCACCTGTTGTGAATACAGCTTGTGAATTGCCTGTAACACTGCCTCCCTGCCCGAGGGTGTGGTTGGTAAGGCAGATTTGAGGAAACGGCGGGGGGGGGGGGGGGGGGGGGGGGAAGACGTCTCGAATTCCAGCTTGTACCCCTGAGATACTACTTGAAAGATCCAGGGATCCACCCGTGAGCGAGCCAACTGATTGCTGAAATATTTGAGACGGGCCCCCACCGTACCTGGCTCCGCCTGTGGAGCCCCAGCGTCATGCTGTGGACTTAGAGGAAGCGGGGGAGGACTTTTGCTCCTGGGAACTGGCTGTTTGCTGCAGCTTTTTCCCTCTACCTCTGCCTCTGGGCAGAAAGGACGCGCCCTTAACCCGCTTGCCCTTATTGGGTCGAAAGGACTGTACCTGATAATACGGTGCTTTCTTTGGCTGTGAGGGAACATGGGGTAAAAATGTAGACTTCCCAGCTGTTGCTGTGGAAACGAGGTCCGAGAGACCATCCCCGAACAACTCCTCACCCTTGTAAGGCAGAACTTCCATGTGCCTTTTAGTATCTGCATCTCCTGTCCACTGCCGAGTCCATAACCCTCTCCTGGCAGAAATGGACATTGCACTAATTTTAGATGCCAGCTGGCAAATATCCCTCTGTGCATCCCTCATGTATAAAAGTGCGTCTTTAATATGCTCTACGGTTAGCAATATAGTGTCCCTGTCTAGGGTATCAATATTTTCCGACAGGGAATCTGACCACGCAGCTGCAGCACTGCACATCCATGCTGAAGCAATAGCTGGTCTCAGTATAACACCTGTGTGTGTATATATAGACTTCAGGATAGCCTCCTGCTTTCCATCAGCAGATTCCTTCAGGGCGGCCGTATCCGGAGACGGTAGTGCCACCTTCTTTGACAAGCGTGTGAGCGCTTTATCCACCCTAGGGGATGTTTCCCAACGTGCCCTATCCTCTGGCGGGAAAGGATACGCCATTAGTAACCTCTTAGAAATTACCAGTTTCTTATCAGGGGAAGCCCACGCTTCTTCACACACTTCATTTAACTCCTCAGATGGAGGAAAAGCTACTGGTAGTTTTTTCTCTCCAAACATAATACCCTTTTTTGTGGTACCGGGGGTAACATCAGAAATGTGCAACACATTTTTCATTGCCTCAATCATGTAACGTGTGGCCCTACTGGAAGTTACATTAGTCTCATCGTCGTCGACACTGGAGTCAGTATCCGTGTCGACATCTGTGTCTGCCATCTGAGGTAGCGGGCGTTTTAGAGCCCCTGATGGCTTTTGAGACGCCTCGACAGGCACAGGCTGAGAAGCCGGCTGTCCCACATTTGGTATGTCGTCAAACATTTTATGCAAGGAGTCGACACTGTCGCGTAATTCCTTCCACAGCACCATCCACTCAGGTGTCGACCCCGCAGGGTGTGACATCACATTTATCGGCATCTGCTCCGCCTCCACATAAGCCTCCTCATCAAACATGTCGACACAGCCGTACCGACACACCGCATACACACAGGGAATGCTCTGACAGAGGACACGACCCCACAAAGCCCTTTGGGGAGACAGAGAGAGAGTATGCCAGCACACACCAGAGCGCTATATAACACAGGAATCCCACTATAAATGAGTGTTTTCCCTTATAGCTGCTTATTTTATATATATACTGCGCCTAAATTTAGTGCCCCCCCCCTCTCTTTTTTACCCTTATGTAGCTTGACAACTGCAGGGGAGAGCCAGGGAGCGTCCTTCCAGCGGAGCTGTGAGGGAAAAATGGCGCCAGTGTGCTGAGGGAGATGGCCCCGCCCCTTTTCCGGCGGACTTCTCCCGCTTTTTCTGGAATTCTGGCAGGGGTATTTTTACACCTATATAGCCTTCCTGACTATATATGGTGTAGATTTGCCAGCCAAGGTGTCATATATTGCCCTCAGGGCGCCCCCCCCCCAGCGCCCCGCACCCATCAGTGACCGGAGTGTGAGGTGTGCATGAGGAGCAATGGCGCACAGCTGCAGTGCTGTGCGCTACCTTGTTGAAGACAGAAGTCTTCTGCCGCCGATTTTCAGGAACACTTCTTGCTTCTGGCTCTGTAAGGGGGCCGGCGGCGCGGCTCCGGGACCGAACAGCGAGGTCGGGTCCTGTGGTCGATCCCTCTGGAGCTAATGGTGTCCAGTAGCCTAAGAAGCCCAAGCTACCACCAGTTAGGTAGGTTCGCTTCTTCTCCCCTTAGTCCCTCGTTGCAGTGAGTCTGTTGCCAGCAGATCTCACTGTAAAATAAAAAACCTAAAATATACTTTCTTTCTAGGAGCTCAGGAGAGCCCCTAGTGTGCATCCAGCTCAGCCGGGCACAAGATTCTAACTGAAGTCTGGAGGAGGGTCATAGTGGGAGGAGCCAGTGCACACCAGTAGTCTAAAGCTTTCTTTTAGTTGTGCCCAGTCTCCTGCGGAGCCGCTATTCCCCATGGTCCTTACGGAGTCCCAGCATCCACTTAGGACGTCAGAGAAATGGACATTGCGTTAACTCTAGAGCCCAGCAGGCAAATGTCGCTCTGGGCATCCCGCATATATAGGACCGCGTCCTTGATATGTGCCAGGGTCAGTAGAACAGTGTCCCTGTCCAGGGTATCTATCTCCTCAGACAGAGTATCCGTCCATGCAGCTACCGCACTACACATCCAGGCCGAAGCAATTGCTGGCCTCAGCAGTGTGCCAGAATGTGTATAAACCGACTTCAGGATAGCTTCCTGCTTTCTATCCGCAGGATCCTTTAGGGCGGCCGTATCCGGAGACGGCAGGGCCACCTTCTTGGACAAGCGTGTCAACGCCTTGTCTACCCTAGGGGAGGATTCCCAGCGTAACCTGTCCATTGGCGGGAAAGGATACGCCATAAGTAATCTCTTGGAATCTATCACCTTCCTGTCAGGGGAATCCCACGCTTTTTCACATAATTCATTTAATTCATGTGAAGGGGGAAAAGTCACTTCATGCTTTTTCTCCCCATACATATAAATCCTCGTCAGGGACAGGATTTTCCTCAGAAATGTGTAATACTGTACATCCTTCATTGCTACAATCATGTAGCGGATGGCTTTAGTTATTTTAGGCTGCAACTTTGCCTCATCGTCATAGACACTGGAGTCAGATTCCGTGTCGACATCTGTGTCAACTATCTGGGATAGTGTGCGCTTTTGAGACCCTGACGGCCTCTGCGCTGTAGGATCAGGCATGGGTTGAGACCCTGACTGTCCCCCGGTTACAGTTTTATCCACTCTGTTATGCAAGGAGTTTACATTATCATTTAACACCTTCCACATATCCATCCAATCAGGTGTCGGCACAGTCGGCAGCGACACCACACTCAGCTGCACTTGTTCTGCCTCCACGTATCCTTCCTCATCAAACATGTCAACACAGGTTTAGTACCGACACACCGCACACACACAGGGAATGCTCTGACTGAGGACAGGACCCCACAAAGGCTTTTGGGGAGACAGAGAGAGAGAGTATGCCAGCACACACCCCAGCGCTATATAACCCAGGGATTACACTGTACCTTAGTGTTTACCCTGTAGCTGCTGTTAATATATATATATACTGCGCCTAAATTTATTTGCCCCCCCTCTCTTTTTTACCCTTTAATGCACCTGTATACTGCAGAGGAGAGCCTGGGGAGCGTCCTTCCAGCGGAGCTGTGAAGAGAAAATGGCGCTGGTGTGCTGAGGAAGAAGGCCCCGCCCCCTGAGCGGCGGGCTTCTGTCCCGCTTTAATGTGTAAAAAATGACTGGGGCTCGGGCATATATACAGTCCCAACTGTATATATGCCTTTTTGCCCAAAAGGTACTTAATTGCTGCCCCCCCCCCTGCGCACTGCAGTGACCGGAGTGTGCGGTGTGCTGTGGGAGCAATGGCGCACAGCTGCAGTGCTGTTCGCTACCTTAAGTGAAGACAGGAGTCTTCAGCCACCGATTTCGATGTCTTCTTGCTTCTGTTCTTCTGGCTCTGCGAGGGGGACGGTGGCGCGGCTCCGGGAACGGACGATCAAGGTTAGGTACCTGTGTTCGATCCCTCTGGAGCTAATGGTGTCCAGTAGCCTAAGAAGCGCTACCTAGCTGCCGTGAGTAGGTTTGCTTCTCTCCCCTCAGTCCCTCGTAGCAGAGAGTCTGTTGCCAGCAGAAGCTCTCTGAAAATAAAAAACCTAACAAAATACTTTCTTTTCTAGCAAGCTCAGGAGAGCCCACTAGGAGCACCCAGCTCGGCCGGGCACAGATTCTAACTGAGGTCTGGAGGAGGGGCATAGAGGGAGGAGCCAGTGCACACCAGATAGTACTAAATCTTTCTTTAGAGTGCCCAGTCTCCTACGGAGCCCGCTATTCCCCATGGTCCTTACGGAGTCCCCAGCATCCACTAGGACGTTAGAGAAATTATAGTGTTACAAAGGGACATTGTAATCTGCCCAACTAGCAAATCACCACTCCAATGTTTGGGGGGTCCCATAGTTCCTTAATGAGCTCACTACTGCAGTCAAAGGTTACTTCTCCAGGGCTGACATCCTGTAAAAGTTTGAATGAATACATTGCTCTGTGCAAGCAGGTTGCTAAAGATGTGACAAAAGCTATATAATTTTACCACCAAACAAGATATAAAGTATTAAGGCCTTAAGGTGGGTACACACTAGGCAATGTGCTCTATAAGCGACGTCGCCTAGTGTGTTCCCTTCCCTGCCGGTCAGCGGCAGTGCGTAAACACTGAGCGATATGACAAAAATATTGCTCCGTGACGTCACGCCGCGGCCAGGCATAAAGTTTTTGGACAAGTCCAAACTGAGCGTCCTGCACAGCCGACAGCGAGGGTCAGGCAACGCATCGCTTGGTGGCATACACACTGGCCAATATAGTAAACAACGTCACTCAGGAAGGGCAAAATGAGACGTTGTTTACTATAAATCGCCTTGTGTGTATGCACCTTTAGTTTACAAAGTCAGAATAAAGCTTTTCAGTAAGCCATTTACTAAATAGAAGTAACCAGTTAAACAAGGGTTTATTTAAACAAAGATTCTGTTTACACATTGCTTAACCATGACAAAGAACATCTAAACCATATTTGTTCCACCCTAGCTTTCAAAGGCCAATGGCTATGGCTGAAACACCTTAGCATTCCATGCAAGTATGCTATGAATTAGGTTACTCTTGTTTACATTTCCATTTCTCTCAAAACAAAACATATTAATCCTAATTTTGCTGAACCCATCAAAAAACATATATGCATAACATTCAAATGGAAAACTGCTTTGCACATGAAATTTATTCCACCAATTAAAAAAAAATAAAAAAAAATAATATATATATATATATATGGTCATTTAAAATGACGGATAATTGTACTAATTATACAAAGGCAGGGCAGATTAATTTATTTTCCAAATTCAAAATGGTGAGAAGGCTATTAGCCTTGTTAAGGTCAAGTACCCAGCTGGCATCTAAACAACAGAAGAGATACCTGAAAGTGCGACATGCGGTGGCTAATAGCGATTATACTTGATGGTCAATGAAGAACATTCCACTGACTTTCATGCTTACAATACAAAAAAGAAATAAAATAAGTGGAGCAAGCAACTGCACGACAACACTCTTAAATGCAGGTACAAATGCCAGTGGGAATAGTGACATGGGATACAATGGGGTCCGAGGTAACCCCCATTTACATGGGTTAAAATACTAGTACAATGTATGTATTTTGACAACATGGCCTAAATGAGAACAATTATGGCCCTGTGATGAAAGCAGCAATAACAGATAATAAAATGAACAATCCTGTTGTAGCTATATATTCACAATAAGAAAACACTTCACGCTTCCTGCAGCCACTGAACTGCGATTTTCCATCTCTTATTTAACCTAAAACAAACTAACTTTATATTAGAACTCTGGGACTGCACATAATAAATGACACTGCACTCACTGAACATTATTCCGCATCTACAATCCTGCAGCGTAGCTCAGACCACCCCGCTTGATGTAATTAAGGCCTTCTTTTATTCAGTTAGAAAAAAAAAAAAAAAAAAGGATCAGTGTTTTGTAAACTGTTTAAATTATAAGCAACCAGTTATCCAATGAATTAAACACAGATTGTTTACCCATGTATGACATAGAACACAGAATTTCTCCAAACCATAATTGCTCCATCCTGGCCCTGTATTCTAACTCCTATTGCTGAAACACTTATCACCCCATGCAAGTATGCTATGAGTTGTGTTACTTTCCTTTACATTTCCAGTTAATAGAAAATAGGATCTTAACTAAAACATTATTAAACCCATAAAAAAAAAAACAAATACATGTAATATTCATATAGAAACTGGGGAGAAAGCTGTTAGCCTGGACTTAAGAGGTACAAATCAGAAACTATATAGTCCAGAACGAACAACAGAGGTCATGCGAGGAGTATAAGCCCAGGTGCACTGGCTTTTCATATACCTTGCTCTACCTACATAAGAGTGCTAACCTATGTCAAGGGCTGCTATGAAGTAGTAGAGGGGAATACAATAGCGGTTCATTAAATTAAAGCCTCTTTCACTTATTAGACCTGCAATTGTGCATCTCTGGTTTATCTCTGGAATTCCAAACACTAGATCACACTGATCTGAACAGTTTCCAGTTAATTCTGCCTAGCCATACTCTGTGTAAAAGGTACATAAAGAACATGGTTAGACAAGAACCAACCATGTTTGTTGTTTTTTTTCCCCTCTCATTTTATGCCATTTTTTTTTTTTAAGCTAAATTCACATCCAACTTTTCCAAGTGCTGCACACATCCTGAACACGGGTAGTAGAATTTAGCAACTGCAGAAGTGTCAAAGCGTACAGAAGTTTTTGCTAATGGTATGGCCCTATGCTTTGAAGTAGTGATAAAGACAAACAAAATTAAATAAAATGCACAATAGACCCATGCCTAACTGTATTATGTATGTACTCTAAATATTAATAAAATAAAGACACAAAGGTATGCTCACATGCATGTGACTGGGAGCTGTGAAAAACAAAAATAAGGCATCTGCCACAAAATATGTAAATAAAAACAATTTAAAAAAAAAAAAAAAAAAAAAAACAAGATTTCACAAAATAAGTCTCCAGACTCCGTGGAGGGGAAAAAAATCCAATCCTGATCTTTGATCCTATGGTATAAACCAGTTTATTTGCATCCCAGCATTAAATCCAAGATTCTTAATCCCTGAAAATGGAGAAGAGAAGGGGGGTACAAATTTGGAGGCTTTGGCCCCTGGTTTTTCAGTTTGTCCGGTAATGTGGCAATTATATATTTGCTTGAAGTCCTTTCTGTTCCACACCAACATAGGAGTGGAGGTGAAAGCCTGTGTGTTGTTCCTGAAAGGGGAGATTCCAAATGACATACATTATTGATCAAAAATGCAAGAAACAACCCCCTCCCAAAAAACAAAACACCACTGGTTCTCCACTCCAGTGCTCTAGCACATCAACAAGCCATGTTTTGAAGATCTCAGTCTGAGACAGGCAGGACTATTAATGACCCAGCCAAGTAGCTCAATCCATAAATTGAAATAAATCCTTAAAAACACAACCTATCAGGGGTACTTGATAAACTTTGAAATAAGTATTAGGACATAAAGAAGTCCTAAAACAATATTTATTTTCTACCGACAAGGACCATATTATTCTAATGTAATGCCTATCTTTTCCTATGGGGGATATCCACCAAGTTGCAAGAAACAGGAGTTTTTCCACCAATTTTCTTTTTTTTTTTTTTTTTTTTTAATTATACAGATTTTTCTTCTACAAGCTATCCAATTAGCCGACATGCCAAAAGTTGCGGACCTATACATTTTTGATTCGCAATCATGATCCCTTTCCACAGCCTCTGGCCAGCTCCCACTTGCTGGAGATGTAACTCCCAGGGACAGCAGTTATCGCTACTGTGGTCCCTACAAGTTAACTTTAGTACATAGCAGGGATATGTTCTTTCAAAATGAATATCTGGGTCACGATATGAAAATGTTAATTGCGGCAGTGCCACTATACATGGGCCGCTAAATATGACGTTTGTCTCTGTACTTATTTTTTATAGATACTGGTAAACAATATATACTGCTTGTTATTTTCCTGATACTCATTTAGTTTAGCGTTTACTCTAGGTGGAGGGTGTTAGGGAGGGGGGCATATTTACATTTGAGGACAAAATTTTAGACATGATGTATTACTACAGCTGTAACGATACAATGGGAGAGATTCAATTGTTTGAAAAGTTGGTTGGGTGTCTGTTTTTTCTTAACAGTTGAATACAGCCCATTATCTCTTAAACTGTCCTCCAAAATGTAAATATGCTCCCCTCACTGATCAGCACCCTGCACCTAGAGTGAATACTATTTAAAATTTCACAATTCAGGAGGATCTGAAATTATTTACTCTTAGCTGCTAGTAAGACCAGTCTTTAATGGTTACACATTTCCCATAATATTTTTAGATTAAACAGTTTTAGGGGGATACCCAATTAGCCCCTGTAATTTACCGGGGTTAATTGTCCCGCTGGGGGCTATCCTATTACTCCCGATAAGCCAGCACGAGCGGTGGCTTATCGGGGGTTACCTGAAGCTGCACCATGTGCCGGCTCCTGACAGCACCCGGTGCAGCACTGCTCCTACGGTCACATGGCTGCTCCCCTGTCATGTGACCACTGCCAGGGGCAGA